>NC_044503.1:8523456-8568456 GCF_902362185.1 Chanos chanos | reverse complement strand
AGAAGAACAGATGATCCAGCTTTGCATCTGGCACAAAGAGTTTTTTTTTCCCCTCCATGTGTTCCTGATGATCATTCTTTGTATAATGAGTGGTTGTATAAATGTACTGGAGGAGGTCATGAGCCCTGGCAGTAGGAACTCCGTGATGAGGGAACTCCCTTCCCATGAGAAAGCAACGCGGATGGTGAATCATCAGCTTGAGGCAACGACTTGTGATCACGAACCAGCGAAACAGCGCGATGAGCCTAAGAGTGTGCAACAATAGCCAGGCGCTAATGTAACGTGAGGGGGAAAGGAAGAGAGAGATGGATGGCAGAGATGAAAAAGAGAGAGGAAGAGAGAGAGAGAGAGAGAGAGAGAGAGAGAGAGGAAGGGAGAGAAAGAGAGTGGTGTGAAACCTGTGAACAGGCACACACACACACACACAGAGAGAAAAGGTTTTCAGTTGATATTTAAGGGCTCCTTGTCCTTTGAGTGTGAGTGACACATAAGAGGGATGGGAGGGGTAGTCGTATTCCCTTAGCTATATCTCAGCTTTGGATTCACTGAAGGGAACTGTCTCTGCAGCCTAGCCCCCTTCTTCTTTTTTTTTTTTCCTCCTTCTCTTGCTCTTCTCTCACTCACAGGCTCTTTATTGGAATGCTCTGACCCTTGGGGACTTCACTTACTTTTCTCCCTTTCCAGTCCACAAACCTCAAAGGCCAACAAAAGACAGCTCAATGGCAATTTGAATTTGAAGCAGGGGCCACAACAACAACAATAAAAAAAAAACCTGCAGCGGAGAAGCGAGAAGCAGGGAAACCGTACCGTTCTGGAGCCAGGGATTCAATGTTATCCCAACATGTATTTAAAAAAAAAAGCAAAGGCATTTGTAATAGAGCTAACTCACAGTGCTCTGTAAAGGGAACACCTGATACAAAGGGGTTCGGTATGGGAACACCCGCGAGCCACGGGGACAAAGCGACGTATAAATAAATATATATATACACACACACACACACACACACACACACACACAACCACCAAATGCTCCGAGCATACAACCTCCTAATGAGCTGTTTTGACAACTCCACTACGATTATTTTATGAAGGGACGAGTGAACGGTGAAAGGCACAAGAGTTATTCAACACTTTAACACACGTCTGTAGTCTATGCGCCTTCAGATGAATGAAGGAGGGAAAGTGCAGCCTTTCTGCAAAACTGTGCAAGGAGATGAATACATGTAAATACATATATATTTTTAAATACATATAACGAATGAAAAATAAAACATTCTCGTTTTTGCGTTTGATAGTACAGCTTAATATTTTTCACAGCCGTTAGAACAAAATAACCAATCGTCTGTATTGGGCGATATCTGCCATTGCTGTTAAACTGATCAGCTAATATGATTCAATACAACGCAATCAAAATGGTTTAGACTTGCATACGTACCGCATTTTCATCGGTATTATGCATTTTCTATCAAGACTTAACTGTTGTATAGCCAAATAAAAAAAAAAAAACAGTCAACCTCAGAACATTTGCTGATCTATTAGGTCCAAAGTAAAAAAGAGAGAGAGAGAAAGAGAGAGAATGAAATCCCAATTTGTGCAGTTAATCGTTAAAACATATATAGCCATGGTCCGAAGACTGAAATTTCAGACTCATTACAACATCGTCATGTGATAAAATTAAGAAGACAAGTAGCCTACTCATACTGCGACTCGGTTAAGAAATTTTCTGTAGCAAAATACAATTCAGTTTATGCATCGTGAATCTGAGGGTAAACAGCAATAGGTTAATTGCAATGCTTAAACTATGTTCCGTTAACGATCATGCTTTCAGTGGTACCAAATCTCATGTCGTGGTATGGCGCGATTGAAATAACTGCCACGGAGCGCGGCACCTACACCCTCAGTCGGACCCTTTCGTTTCATAGACCCGCACGCTTACCAGAAAACTGTCGTTTAGAAGGTGCGCCCGGTTCGCAGTGTCTGAATCCCCGGCTTCAGTCTTCTCTCCCCTGGACTACAATCCAGATATTTTAAGAGAGGAGGGGTCCGAAGCTCTCGTCAACCCCAAACCTTAATGCCGTTTGTAAACTACTCCTTTCTGTCGCACCTGTCTCTGTCCAGATCTGATCCCATGCGCCGCCGTGACATCCTTAAGACAACTGTCTCGCGGGTTGTATGTCCATGCCCCAACTACCCCCAACACACACAACAGCACCTGTCTCCACGGAAAAACACACCACAAAGCTCCTCTATGGCGCTCCTTAACATATGGCATTCCCGGCTCGGTCTGCGCCGATAGTCCTCTTGAAACAACCAGCCAGTATTGCTTAGTAATTTGGACTCGCTGGGTGACTGTGGCCGATGTTCAGCGACTGAAAAAAAAAATCCACGCAGCGCCCTATGGCAATGTAACCAGCTGTGCCATATGAAAATTACATCTGTTTCGTTTGCCCGGTTGCACTGAAACAGTTGCGTTATCAATCACCTATCCCCACAATAGTTATTTTGTACTGTGTGTCGCTGCGCACGGCTGCCGCTCTAGCCAGCAGAATGTCACTGCTGCGTCTTCTCCCTCTTGGGCTCACTGAAAGAAAAGGCTGTTCATCTGTTTAGTCCGCGCCTCTTTTCCAATTTGGTCCAGATTCTGGGTTTTGCCGGGAAGAAACTCCCATTCACTGGATGATACTAACGATTCCTTGTTCTCTTGTTTTCCCTGGGGCGCCTTGTCAAGGTGGGCAGATCACAAGTTCAGTATCCCTCTTAAAGCTCAGGATACATCCTCCGCACATGCAGATACACACACACACGCACGCACGCACACACACACTCTTCTCAGTCACCCACAGCGATTCAAAAAGCAAGTTCTTGCCAAAACCTGAAGCAGAATAGTCCAGTGACTGGACTGGAATTAATTTGCTGTTAATCAATCAAATACATTCAGGTTCTTAAGTCGACCACACACACACACGGACACACACACACACACACACACACACTGACAATATATATATTGTATAGATATAATACAATATATATACATAGACAGACAGACAGACAGATAGATAGATAGATAGATAGATAGATAGATAGATAGATAGATAGATAGATAGATAGATAGATAGATATACCAACAGCCAGCAGAGTTTGCTGGAGGCCAGAAATGAAGTCTCCTTTGTGTGTGTGTGTGTGTGTGTGTGTGTGTGTGCTTATGTACTGTCCTTGTTAGAGTATATATCTTGCAAAGAGAACAATTTATTAGAATCTTTGCCCCAGTCAAAGCCAAAACATTTTTCATTAATCCTTTTTTTTTTTTCAAACTTTAAGTAGTACAGTCTCATTAAAGTCTGTATAAAATTCCCCTGTCTCATTTTCTTTCCCATTGCTGAAGAGACCAGACAACAGTAGATGACTCACCCAAACCCGAGGACAACCCGAGGTTCAGTCCACAGTAAAACCTTCATGACTGAAGGTAATGCCCCACACTGAGCATCTGAACGGTGCCAGCAAAGCTACTTAAAGGCCGGTAAACACCAGGATTACATCCAAAATCTGTTGAAAGATTCCCAGTTTTAACCTCATAACTTTTGGCTTATGTAATTGTACGCGTACGTGTAATCAAATGCATAACTATCATCCAAGATATTCTTTTTTTTTTTTTTTTTTTGGGCACTCTGTGTGTGTGTGGGTGTGTGTTTGTGTGGGTGTTTGTGTGTGTGTGTGTGTGTGTGTGTGTGTGTGTGTTCACGTGGTTTATCTTTAGTAAAATTACTTCATTTTAAAAACGTATTTCAGGTGGAAAAAATGAAATCGAAACGCCGATGAGCTAGAAATGCATTTCTAGTCCAATTATTTGCCGTCTTGATTGGGAAAATGAACTTGGCACAGAACGCATAGTGAGTTCGACTGCTCGTGTTACTCTCCTCATCACTGTCTTTGAAAGTATCAAATTAGGCCAGAGAAACTTTGAGGCAAATTCAGCAAAATAAAAAAAAAATAAAAAAATCTTCGTGAGCTTTACATCCACCATTTGATCTGAAGTCAAGCTAGGTGCAGGAGGAAGATGCAGAACTGACAATAAATAAATAAACAAAAGCAACGGTTTTTTGTTTTTTTTTTGCTTCCTCTCTTTCATCCCACATAACATCTCTGAATGAGGAGAACGCGGCAAACCTGGGCTGGGAACTGCGTACTGGGGTAAAAAAGGGAATCAGATAGTTTATCAGAGTTAAACCTTTGATGGAGAACAGTTCTCTCTCTCTCTCTCTCTCTCTCTCTCTCTTTGAGCTTTCATCCGCACAAGAGAAAGAGCAGGGCCCCAGTTGGGTCTGATAAAAGGGGGAGAAAACCGAAGCTGTCAACATGTAGAACTCATTAGTTTTCATTATGTTTACGCCGCATTGTTGTTAAGGATCTTTTATGACAGTGACTTCAGAGTCAGTCAACCAGGTATGTTTGTGAGTGAGGTTCGACAAAGCACAGAGTTGTAATCACTAGACTCTAATGCAAAACACAGGAAACCTGAATTTCCTGAGGAGATGATCTATGTTATAGCTACCAGCAAAGATTGCATGTGATCAAGTCTAATGGGATTATGTGCAGTCATAAACTAACCCTCAGGTCTCCATTTCCATGCGATTTGATTGCAGACTGTGATAGCAACCGTCCAATCAAAAAGCAGCTGTCCGTTTTACTGTAGTTTGTTGTTCTTTTCCGTAGCATGGCGCCGATATGGGAGTTTACTAAGAAGAGAAACGGTTATGGTTCTCTGACTTAGTCCTTATCTCTCTGTACATCTGAAAAACGAAATAAATTTCAAACTCCTTTTAGTAGCGTGTAAATGAGAGGATGGTTATTTGGGCGTAATTTCCATGCCACAACACGTCTTAGTCACACTATTTAATCTCACTTACATTATGATGCTCAAGTACGAACACAAAGGCAAAATACCACATGAATATGAGGTGTTTCCTAGGCGTGTTCTATTTACCCAAAGACAGTATTCAATGTTGTTGGTAATCACAAACACATGTGCTAATGAAGTCAACAAGTTCCATTCAGCTTTACAATAAAAACTTATTTTCCACTGAGATTTGACTCAATCCCTTTGCATGCAAATGCAATTAAATGTTATTTGCACTTGGAACGTGTCCAGGCGTGATAAAACGAAACCAGTTGAGACTGGTCCGATGACCTTCTTATACCACCATGAAGGGGCATTATCATACCGGCCATCAATCAGGCCGGACGGTTCGCACTGTGCGTGTGCATTTGCAAAGACGAAAAGTGAGGTTGACAGGGAGAGCACAGAGAGAAAGGGAGACCAGAGAGAGAGAGAGAGAGAGAGAGAGAGAGAGACAGAGAGAGAGAGAGAGAGAGAGAGAGAGAGAGGGAGAGAGAGAGAGAGAGAGAGAGAGAGAGAGAGAGAGGGAGAGAGAGAGAGAGAGAGGGAGAGAGAGGGAGAGAGAGAGAGACAGCGAGAGGGAGAGAGAGAGAGACAGAGACAGAGACAGAGACAGAGACAGAGAGAAAGAGAGCGAGACAGAGAGAGGGAGAGAGCGAGAGAGCGAGAGAGAGAGAGAGAGAGAGAGAGAGAGAGAGAGAGACAGAGACAGAGACAGAGAGAAAGAGAGCGAGAGAGCGAGAGAGAGAGAGAGAGAGAGAGAGGAAGATTGAAGCACTGGAGATAAACACAAACATTGCCTTTCCTCACTCTTTGCTCAGAGGCCCATGTCACAGCAGTGGGCCTAGCTAGAGGAGTTAAACAGCTGTGGCTCATCACTGTCATGGCCAAAGCTATCATCCAGGAGTGACAGCATGAATATTTTACAGACTGATCTCTGCCTGAGAGTACAGCTCACCCAAACCTTCGGCATTGACCTGCCGGCTTCTCCCCGCTGCTAAGATAATCACACTCATGTAAACAAAGCGAGAAGCGCTGGGTAGACCAACACGTGTGTTTCAGGGACGTAAGAAAGCTGAGATAAAAACAACAATGACAACAACAACAACAAAACAGCAAGGTCTATTTATCATCTTACTGGCTCCTCAGAGGTTTTTGTAATGATCTCTTCTATTTTCTTTGCTTGCTTTCTTTTCAAATAAACAAAGCGGAATGTAGTACTGAACCTACTTTACCGCTCAAGAGAGACAGTTTCTTCATTCTATATGAACTGTTGTTGTTTTTATGACATGTCATAACCAGTGTAGTTGTAGATACCATCTCTTCTCTTTTTTTTTTAATTCTTAATTTGCCAGAACATAGTTTAGTGGACTTTAAAATATTCTGTGGATGCAGGCAGAGAACGGTACAGGGTTTTTTTTTTGTTTGTTTGTTTATTTTTTTAGTTTCTGTGTGGTGAATCAAACTGGATGCAATCCAAATACACTGTGAGAGCCTTCCAGAGAAAGTAATGAAATGTGCATGAAGACAAACAGAATTTTTTTTTTTTACAGTCTTACATCGCATGGTAGAGGGATTTTTTTAAAAGGATTTCACACACATACACACACACGCGCGCGCATATGCACGCACACACACTAATTAATCACGGAATGAAACAAACTTCTGTTGTTGTGGCAAGATGCCTATTGCATGACCTCTTAAGAAAAGGGTTCATTCTAAGTTAAAGACATTTTTTAAAAATTTTTAATTTTACCATTTCTTGTGAGACATAACATCAGAATTAATGAGAGGCCTTTTCACACAGAACTGGTAATGAGCTTTATAATTTTTTTTCTTTCTCTCTTTAAGGGAGTTAAGATCATTTTTGCATACGCTCCATTTCTGGTGCCCCCCGATACACAGATGTACTGGTGTTTCACAGCTAATTAGGTATGTGAAAGAAAAATACTAGCTACGTGTTTACAAAAAAAAATATTTTAATTTCACTGTGAATTATCTTCTCCTTATTAATCACAGCAGCCTAATATTGTTTCAGTTGGTTTTGGGTTTTTTTTATGAGAAATATCTCATCAGAGGAAAAAATGTTGTTTCAATTATCTTCAAATCAAATCATCTATTTCTTTTAATCAAATGAAAAAAAAAAAAGAAAAAGAAAGAAAACGCTAAAAAACAACGTGCAGAGAGGGAAATGTAAATTTTAAGACTGAAAAAAAAAAGAGTTTTGGTCATAGAACTGATGTACAGCCAACTTTTGAAGAGAATATTACTTCCATAAAGTATGTTCCTAGTCAGGTTAATTTGTACACTGGCCAAGGTCATAGTACAGTAATATGTTATTTGACAATGTATCGCTTTGGGGCAACAGTACATATCATATTTCACCACTGTGGAGATTTGTTTCTGAACACGCTGTGTTATTGATACTGAACGTAGCGGAGCGGAAGCGTGGTTTTCCAGATGTAACTGTGATGCTTGGGAAAAAAATAATGGAATTGCGAAACCCAGATTCTGAAGAGTAAAAAGGTCAGAACGCTGCTCTTTTGGCCTTTGGTTTGAAATCTGTTCAGATGATTTGATTAACAGAAAGGAAATTAGATTTTAATTGAAAAAGGAGAAGTGTTGACATACAGTGATGGGTTTTTTTTAGCTTATTCGCAGCTTTGCCATCTGTTTAAAACCACCGCACTTTTGTTTCGGTGATCAGCTCAAGCAGCACGCGTGATAATATTTTCCAAGGATATTCAAGGAAATATCAGCAAACGTCCATACAACAGAGTCTCTGTGTTTTGAACGTTTCAGTTCTGACCTCTAATTCAATTTGTGGGCCAATAAAATCATCTGATTTCAGGCACCCAGAAGGTGGCTGGGGACATTATCAATAGGACCTGTTCTTCTCCAGTCTCCCCGGGGGGGAGAGGAAAACAGTCGTTTTCCACCGACTTTCCGGTTATCTCCTAATCTTCAGTTAGTCAATACCCAGGCCAGTTGAGCGAGCACAGTGGATCCCTTGGCAAATCAAAACCAGATGACACTGCATGGGCCCTCAAGGTACATCCTGAGAGCCCCTAATCCTGAGGAAGCAATAGAGAGAGAGAGAGAGAGAGAGAGAGAGAGAGGGGAAAACATGAAGAATTAAGGGACCATTAACTCTCAAAACACTTGAAAAATACACAGTCGGATAGCTGAAACAAATAAAAGATTCGCTGGAGAGCAAATTCGCAACGCAGGGCTCGTACAACATCCATCTCCCGTTTATTTGTTGTAGGCCATAATAACAAAAATCCCACCCATGCTCATTGGCTCTCTCTCTCTCTGTCTCTCTCTCTCTCTCTCTCTCTCTCTCTCTCTCTCTGTCTCTCTCTCTCTCTCACACACACACACATACACACACAGAGAGGCAAACATGTATGCACAAGGATCACTGCGTACCTTCTATTTCAAAGTTTAACTTGGTATGTGTAAATGAAAAATCACATCTAGATCAGGATCTCTGACGAAGCCATCAGCTGAAATGACATAAAACGACTGATAAACAGATTTTAACCATTCACTTTGCATAGCAGATCAACAAGAGATACTTCAACAAGATGTCCGTTTTCTGGGTTGGCACCTATTGCACGCCTGGCTGGCCTAGAAGGGGTCTCCTCTCTCTGTGGTCCTTCTCAAGATTTCTCCTATTTTTCCCTACCATCTGGGTTTTTTGAGGAGTTTTTTTCTTGCCCGCTTTGAGGATCAAATCAGGGGGTGCCACCCTGCTCTGTTTGTTGTAATCCTGTGTGCATGTAAAGCCCTTTCAGACTGTAAACAGTGATATTGGGCTGCAAATAACCTTAAACTTGAAACTTGAACTTTATTCTTTATTCTGGTCTTGTTATGTGAATATGACAATATTAAAGATATCATTTATGTTAAATGTAGAATGGACCAGTTCAAACCAGTGAAAACTGTCTATGGACAGGGTTCAGAGGTTTAGAGGAGCGCATGTGACTTGAATTGAAATCCAAGGCAAAAATCTCCACTTGTAGTACACACAATTAAACTTGGCTTCACTGTAACTTGAAATGGTCTTGTATCTGTTCACTGCTTCGTTAGTTTGTGCTCAACATTATTTGGAAGGATGCACTGATAAAAAAAATAAAATGTCTTAATCAAAGAATTCTCGCTTCATCGAATTTAATTTAAATTCTCCAGGGTTTCTTTTGGAACTGCTTCAAGACATATAACCGTTTGAACATTTTGTACACTTTGACATTGTTTGATCACAAACTCATTTGAACATATTTTAGAGTCATGATTTGAATAAAACTTCACCCTGGGTTATTTTCAACAAATCACGTGGAAATTCCAAGGATACTTTTGATTTAAATACTTTCATGAGACGTATACAGCATTTTTTCGACTCAACATGTGTAGGGAGTTCCCTCTTGTGGTAAAATTGAGAACTGTTGTATTTGTCTATAAGATAGCTCATTTGTGGTGAATATGAGTACGGTGGGTCATTCAAACACTTTTCAACGCAACAGATTCACATTAGAGAAGGCAATCCAGTTCAGATCAGTCAAAAACGAGTCAAGTAAGGTTTCGGAATACTCGATACTTGGTTTCGCTCCATCCAGCAGCTCAACAGCTTTAATGTTTTTAATGTCAGTCCGCTCTGCAAGTGCATTTAAATGACCTGCAGTAATTATTTAAAATGTCAAAGTAGATCAAGTTAAAACGATGCCATTTCTAGATATTTGTCATGTAACCAAATCATCCACGTAAATTCTGTATTGTCTTTCTATGAGTTAGTTATTAATTACAGAGTAGAGAAACCAGAATAGGAACCTCAGAAATAGCCTTTAAAATATTGATATCAATTTGTTTGTACTACACTAATTTTTTAAATATTTTATGCTTCATAAACAGATAGCATGAGATAACACAGCCTCTGCTCTCTATTTGTTTACCGCTCTGTCTGTGAAAAATCCAATTTTCTCAATGTTTCCCCTTAGGGCAGTAAAAAATAGTCATGTGACCAGACCTGAGAACCGGTTCCTGAGGCATAGACAATGCATAGATAGGCCTCTGGCAACATTCTCTCAGAGGAGCTAGGCATCCTTCTACTTCTGACAACTTTTTTTTCTTTTTTTAGCCAATCACCATGAGGTGAGAGGTGTAATGCCAGCAGGCACGTCTGACCATGTAAGATCCTCACAGAAAATGTTTTGTCACCCAGTAGGCGAAAGATCCTCCTCTACTGTTTGTGGGTTTTTTTTTTTTTTTATCTGATGCTTATGTGACGAAGCGAAAATTATTTCATGCAGTCTTTGGCACTGGAGCTTTCAGTTACATGTAATGTTTCTGTCATACAAAGTGTCAGTTACAGAACAGACTGGAGGGATTCTTCTTAACAAGAAAAGTTCTCTAATGAAATCAGAATATATTTTTTTTTATTGCTCTCTGGGATGAATGAATATTTGACAAGATTCTGTCAACCGTTTTCTTACATATCAAAGAGAAATTCTGTCTTTTGATTACATCATGCAGCGAATTCCTCCAAAAAAAAAAAAAAAAAACTCATAAGAAACTATTTGTCACGTTGGTAAAACTGAATGTGTTCGTTCAAGCTGAAAACCGTCATTACAAAAAAAAAAAAAAAAAAAAGAAAGAGTGTGGAGAGACTGACAACATGAAAGCCCACAGAGCCCAAACGATCTGTTCTGTTCTCTTTTGTTCCAGAAAGATCTATAACTACAGTAGCCTGGTACATAGGCTACCAGCCAGTCAAGAGGTGGATGTAAGAGATACTGAAGGTGCAGGGGAGACATGCTTCATAACGATGTCTAATGCTAATCTGGTAGGTGGAGAGCAGTGGTAGGAGACTGGATGACTCAGCGCCGCCAACATGCCCCACGCCTGTTCTTACGACACTTTCCTTCTCGATAATGAAACGACGACCACGCCGGAAGATCTTGGCTCAGTAGTGAACCATCTCCTTAAGTCTAGTATCTGTGCGACAGCATGTGTGAATATAATCAGTAGGCGATTTGCAGGAGGATGAGGGAGGGATGCCATCTCCCTCGTTAGCAAAATGACCAAAATGCATCCCCCTTGTTAACCTGCCATCCCCCTATATACTCCTTAGAGTAGTGTCAGTGACCATTGGGCCATCCCCCCCTTCTGAAAAATAACACATCACCTACTGGATATAATATCTGAATTAGGAAAGTAAATAATCTACTGCTTTCATGTCTGTGAGATGAATGTTCTTCATTGAAATTAGGTAGTTCTTTTTTTTTTTTTTTGATGTAAGATAATGTTACTGTCAACTAACAATGCCTTACACCAGTCTCATATGGTTTCTTTAGACCATCTCACCCCAGTGATTTGGCTTTTGTTATCTCGTTGCATAGAGATAAAAATGAAAAGAAGTCACCACAGTGAATCTACATCACTTCAGATACATGTCTGATAACCACAACATCAGTATGATACTCCTAACTATATCAACAGCAACAGATCCAAAGACAGTAAAATAGCGCAGCCACTGTCAGCTTAATCCATGAACGATTAAAGCATTTGTGCGGGAGTTTGCGCGTGTGCTTACGTACGTGGTCTGCTGAAGCCGACACAGAAGTGTGTGTGTGTGTGTGTGTGTGTGTGTGAGAGAGAGAGAGAGAGAGAGAGAGAGGCAAAGGGCTTAGTACCCATCTGGCAGTATAATATCTTCCTCATCTCATTTGTGACTCATGAAGAAAGACTGGGTAGTGCGTAAGCTTGTACTACAATAATCGAAAGAGGCTGATAATTAGAATTTTTTTTTTTTGTTACAGATAATAGCCGAGCCCATCTGTTGAAAAGAGCTCCATCTCCTCTCCCTTCTCTCCCACACCCTTCCCACGCCCCCATGCCTCACCTCTCACCCCACCCCCACCCCCACCCCACCCCACCCGCTTCATCCCAAATCACGTATACGCAAGCACAAAAAAAACAAAGCAGAACCTAGACTAACTTCAGTAATGCTCTTTGTGTACATGGTGAGGACTAAAAGCCTCACAGAGGCTTGAAAACAGCAGCCTGGTACTGATCCTGATTAACAGAGCTGTGCTACGTATCAGCATTCAGAAGACACAGAGATGGAATACACATTTTCTGTGTTAAAAAGTGATTTAAGAACTGAGAGAATGATTATTCATATATGTATTTGTGTATGTATGTATGTGTTTGTGTGTTTGTGTGTGTGTGTGTGTGTGTGTATACACTCACTGAGCACGTTAGTAGGAACACCTGTACACCTACTTATTCATGCAATTGTCTAATCATCAGCCAATCGTGTGGCAACAATGCAATGCATAAAACCATGCAGATCTGGGTCAGGAGCTTCAGTTAATGTTCACATCAACCATCAGAATGGGGAAAACATGTGGTCTCAGCGATTTCGACCACGGCGTGATTGTTTGCGCCGGACGGGCTGGTTTTGAGTATTTCTGTAACTGCTGGTCTCCTGGGATTTTCACGCACAACAGTCCGTAGAGTTTGCGCAGAATGGCGCGAAAAACAATAAGCATCCAGTGAGCGGCGGCATTTCTGCGGACGGACACGCCTTGTTGATGAGAGAGGTCAACGGAGAACGGCCAGGCTGATTCGAGCTAACAGAAAGGCTACGGTGGCTCAGACAACCGCCTCGTACAATTGTGCTGAGCAGGAAAGCGTCTCAGAATGCACAACACATCGAACCTTGAGGCGGACGGGCTACAGCACCGGAAGATCGCGTCGGGTTCCACTTCTGCCAGATGAGAACAGAAAGCAAAGGCTGCAGCGGGCACAGGCTCACCAAGACTGGACGCCTGAAGGCTGGAAGAACGTAGCCTGGTCTGACGAATCTCGATTTCTGCTGAGGCACACAGATGGTTGGGTCAGAATTTGGCGCCAACGGCATGAATCGATGGATCCGACTTGCCTTGTGTCAACAGTCCAGGCTGGCGTGATGGTGTGGGGAATGTTTTCTTGGCCCCTTAACACCAATCAATTATTGTTTGAACGCCACAGTATTGTTGCTGACCGCATGCATCCTTTCATGGCCACAATTTACTCAACCTCTAATGGCTACTTCCAGCATGATCATGCACCATGTCACAAAGCAAAAGTCGTCTCTAACTGGTTTCACGAACATGAGAATGAGTTCAGTGTTCTTCAGTGGCCTTCCCAGTCACTGGGGTCTGAATCCAACAGAACACCTTTTGGGATGTGATGGAACAGGAGATCATTAAGAACACTAAAGTGCTTAGTAAGTGTGTGTGTGTGTGTGTGTGTGTGTGTATATATATTTATTGATGTGTACATTCTATATATAAAGTAATCATTATATAATTTAGAACATATATATATTCTAAATTTCTTCTATTTCATTATAGAATGTGACATTAAATGACGGAAGTCATGAACTATAATAAAGGTGGAGGTAACAGTTCAATGTGCAACTCCAAAAAATCAGCAGTAACAAGTGTTAAATAAATCAGACACACCAAAAAAATCAATTTATCATTTTATTTCTAATTTGTTTTGTTTTTTTAATTAATTCTGGAAAAGAAAAAAAAAAGACATTTTAGACCTAAAAACAAACACATTTAAAATAATTAACAATGCATAAATGGATCCAGTAACACACCAACTCCAATCCCTTTTCATTCCCAAAAACCCCACTACAAAAAAAAACAAAAACAAAAACAAAAACAAAGAATCACAAACCATGTTTTACAGTACATACATTTGAGTTGAAAAAAACAAAAAAAAACATATCTATAACTTATTTTCATAAAACGAGAAGAAAAGGAAAAAAAACAAAAAACGAGTGTGTCTGTTTAGAGCTCCTGTGAAATCTCCAACCCTCCCATTCCACCTCCACACGTGAATGGACTTACTTCATACCCCGTGTCTCAGTCAGAAAGTTGATGTGTATTGCTTACACCTTCTGGGTAATTGTGCATCGTTTTTGGGGGGGGGGGGGGGGGGGGGGGGGGTAGTAAACATACTGAAGCCTAACACACCATCTCACTGTTTTAACTAACAGTCTGGGTTCAGTACTGGGTAGACCCAACTCCTTCTCTTTTTTTTCTTTTTTTTTTCGCCTCAGAGGTGACCGGAGTCAAACAGCAAATGGGGCCCGTTTAAAAACCACCGGTACCGATGGAGATCGACCGAAGCCGAAAGTTACATTTCGCTTACATTCAAAACAAATAAGAATTGTTCTTCCTCTTAGACAAACTCAATGAATTCAACTCATTCTGTTTTTGTGTAAAACTCTAATACCCCCCCCCCCCCCCCCCCCCCCCCCAATCCCAACCCACCCACCCCCCTCCCCTCCCCCTACTATGATGTTTTGGACAATATAATTGAAGACAAAAAAACAAAAAAAAAAGCAAATATTGGTGCAAGAATGTAAAATTCATATTATACAGAGAGAAAGGTAGGCTCTATATGTAAAGAGATTAAACAATATTAAGGATTATGAGGCATAATTCACAAACAACCACCATCTGAAACCATAATACCATTTCTCCTCATTGAGAGCCCACTCTCCAAACTTGGCCAGAGAAGATTCTAACATTTAAACCTGGTAAACATCACCAAAACACACCCGGCACACAAACCCAACGAAAAGCAAAACTTTATAGTCTTCAAATGACAAAACAGTACAAAAAGAGAGAAAGAAAGGGAAAAAAAAAAAGAAACGAAAAAAAGAAAAACCCAATGTGATCTATATGCTGAAAGGAATACCTGGATCTAAAGATCTCTCCAAGGCTCACTGAATTCTCCTGGTTATTGTCACATCAGTAAACACAAACAAGGGAGGAGGTGGGTGGGGGGGGTGGTGGTGGATATCTGTCCCTTTTTCATTTCACGTGAACTATTCAGTTCTGCTCTTCAGCAGCGAGTCTCCTTTATTTTTCAGCCTGTCAATAGCTGTAAATCTAAAAGGAACGTGACCCAGTTTTCATTCAACGCTTACGACCAGCTCAAGTTCAACCCCTTTACCGTGAATTAGTGTCGTGTGAAAACGCTGTACATTTGTGCCCGTTTGACGCTATTACTGTATCGTCTATCTGGTTAAAAAACCGACATAATGAACAGACAGGGGAGCTGAACTCATACAACAATATTCACATTTTCTTTCTTTTTTTCTTTCTTTTTTTTTTTTTTTTAAGAAGAAGTGACAAACTCCCTTTTCGAGAACTTCAAAGAGATCGCGTGGAGAAGAAAACCAACCCCTGGGAGATGAGTGAACGAGTTTTGTGAAAGTAGTGTGATGCGTTGACGTTTTTAAATACCTTACCCGCGTCCTATATGTCAGTTTAGAATTGTTAAAAAGAAAACAATATCCTGTATAACTGTACAATATCCTAAATCTGGCCCCATATTGTGAAAAGGGGCAAACCGGAGAACTGGACACATAATCAGAACAGAGCAACTTCACATAGCTACTAAGGGAAAATAAATAATAAATAATAATAAATATCTTAAAGTGGAGATCTGGAAGGATATTTTTAAGATGTGCCATCACCTCAATTTATTTCTCAGCTTTTAATAAGGGCATCTGCTATCATCACAATCTTTGTTAATTATGATTTAAGAACAAACTTAAATGTATATGGAAACAAACCACTCATGATTACAGGGTAATCACACTTCAATGCTGTAAACAAGAGAGACATTCCAATGTGTAATACGTCAGACAAACCTGCTGTCAGTCTACACAACAAGAAAAACTGGAAACTTTTTTTTTTTTTTTAAATCACAGGGCTCGCAAACAAGTGGTTCCCTCTGAGTGAGGCCAGTCTCTTTTTCTTCCAGTACACACAGCTCTTGAAACCATATATTACTGTCCAACTGGCAAGGGAAATGTAATTCTCAGCTGGAACAGGTACAGCATAAAACCTCAGCATGAAAGATGTATAATGTTTGAATGCTACAAAGAAAGGTTTAGGCCTCCTGAAAAGGCAAATTAAGGTAACAAAAAAAAAAAATCAATCTTTTTTTTAATTATCGACACACTTCAAAGAGCCAGGACAAAGCCGTCGGCACCCCGGCCGTCTCAGGCCTTCCTTAATCCGGAGAGCTGGGGAGATTTGGAGATCTCCAAAAAAGAGAAGGGACAGAACGGGGGCCGGGGATTTTGACGGATTGCAGGAGCGCCGACTCTCCCGTGTACACCTGAGGGCGTCCCGTGTGCCCTCATTCCTCCGCAAACCCCCCCCCCCCCCCCCCGCCATCCCCCCAGACTAATAGGAAAAGAGAGCACTAGCCAGACAAAGCCAGAGCTCAAATGTTACAACCCATTCTCACCTGGACTGCTGGTCATTATCAAATATCAAGCCCTGTCACTCTTAATGCGTTCCCAACAAAGAAAGAATCCCATCATCAGAGATCGGGTTTATGGGATGGGAGGGGGGCAAGGGGGGGGGGGGGAGGAGGGGCCTGAGGCAATGCTTTATGGAATGCAGAGACGCACTGCACTTTACAAAAGGGGGGGGGGGGGATCGACCAGAGAAAGTCAAAGATCGTGGAAACCTGTTCACTTCAATGAGCAAAATGGGATTAAGATTATCGCCAGAGGACAAGAGAGAGCGTGTTTTCTATGTGACATCGCTGCTGTTTTTGATCAGGGAAGAGGGGAGAGGAGAACAGGGGTAAAAGACAGACATGCAAACAGACAAATAGACAGACAGATGGAGCAGGAAAAAAGAGGAGGGAAAAAAAAAAAAACGAACAGGTGGGAGGAGGAGGAGGAGGAGGAGGTAGAGAGCTGAAGCTTGTCTGCTTTGCTGCACTTCCCTGAAGCAAAGAGTGGGTCGGATGCCGAGAGATAGAGAGAGAGAGAGAGAGCGAGAGAGAGAGAGAGAGAGAGAGAGAGAGAGCGAGCGAGAGAGAATCACTTCTTGCCCGGGATAAAAACGAACGTGAACGGAGACGACAGAAGAACGAATGAACCAGAAAAAAAAAAAAAGAGAACAAAGCAGCAAAAAAAAAAAAAAAAAAAAGAAAAAAAGAAAAATCCAGACCAAGTTGCCCAAAAAGTAACAGGTCGTTCGATCAGAGGGACTCAACCCACTTACTGCGAGGCCCGGAGTCAAAGAGAGCCGACCGGCTCTCCCTCGGATATATAAGGAGGGACCCAGAGGAGGTGCGAGAGGGAGGACTACTCAGGCGTGTTGGGCCGCCAGCTCCTGGCCGATAAAGCGTCGGAGGCGTTCCAGGTACTGACTGTACAGTTCGATGTCGTTGTGGCCGGCCCCCTCCACCCACAGCGGCTCCACGGCTTTGGGGCAGCGCTCAAACAGGGCCAGCCCGTGAGAGAAGTCGATCACCTCGTCTTCGGTCCCGTGGATGATCAGGACCGGCGACGTGATTTTGGACACTTTCTCGATGCTGCGGGAAACGCAGGGAAAAGCAGCAACGGGTCGTTAGATTATAAATAAACAGTAGTCGCTTTGTTACACACACACACACACACAGAATTTTTTTTCACATTTTTTCTCAATGAACGAAATTGTTTTCTCAAAAAGACAATATTAGAGGCGGTTCAAAGACTTTCAGGCACTTGCAAAGACAGCCTACGACATTCACTGAGAGCATCAAGAGGCCAGTGGAGTGCGTATGAGAGTACATGTGTATGTGTGTGTGAGAGTGTGTGTGTGAATGTGTGTGAATGTGTGTGAGAGTGTGTGTGTCTGACACTGTATGTGTGAATGTGTGTGTGTGTGAATGTGTGTTTGTGTAGGAGGGGTTTGTCAGGGAGCTAAACAGCTGTCTAAAGGAGCCTACGCTCAGAGTGTCTGAGAACAGAGGGGGTCTTTGACTGCAGCTGTATCTCCACCATGTGTACTACTCCTACACTGGCACTGTATGGCACTGGACCAACCATTTTAGACAGGCGGAAAGAAAGGCCTGGTATCGTCCTCCAGCCCAACGTGCAAAACTAAATGGGACTCTATTAGCATGAGACAGAACGCAGAAAAACCCACAGAGACCTGAGTTAGGAACCGTATTCCTACGTCTAACTGCATCACCCAGAGTGTTCTCAATTTCATATCGTACATGAAAATAAAAGACAGCTCTATTTTCTCAAATGAAGGGGAAAAATAAAAAAGAAGAAGTCATGCGAATCGTGATAAGGGATGAGTAAAACATGACTCAGCTGTAACGAGTCATTACCAACTTTCCCAGAACGCGATTAGATCTAGAGGGACATAAAAAAAAAAAATTTAAAAAAGAAAAAAGAAAAAACCGCAAGCTGTTACAAAAGCTTTAGATTACGACGACGCCCGATTTAACATTGTGAGTTATTGCCGAGTTCTTGACGGCGATATCGACGAACGCAGTTACGCACGCTGCTAATTATAATGAAGCGCTGATCAGAATTAAGAGGAGGCGGGGAAGATTCCGGACTCACTTGGGGAAAGCGTCGAAGCAGTAGGTCTTCTTGGTGTCAGGGAAGGCCACCCTCATTCCAGAGGTCAAAGGTGAGTGCAGGACCACGGCGGCACACTCGTATCTTGACGCCAGGTCGACTGTTGGTACAGTGCCAATGCTCTGCCCATACAAGATGATGTTCTCCGGGCTAATGCCATATCTGTTCCCAAACAGAGTTCAATTGATATTAATAAGATTCAGATGCAGATACATCACTCTTCAACACTTTTTTTTTTACTATTTTAACCAAGAACGACCTTTTTGCATTAGGGTTTAGAGTCAAAGTCATACTTTTAATAATATAAGAAATAAAATAAAATAACTTTTTATAATCAGCAATAATATTTCTACACCTTCAGGCAACATATGATCATTTAAGAAGTAACCCCCCAGTACAAATCCCTTACTAGTAAACTTCTGGGAAAACCACTGGCAATTAGCCTCTACTTACTAAATGACAGGTAGTGAAAATATAATTATGTGGCTTCCTTTTAGTAAATCTACCATAAATTCAGAAGTGAAGGGTTTCTCATAGTGTACAATGTCACTTCTGAATCTGTGACAGGGCTTTCTGTCTAAACACTGTTGAGATGTTGCGAGGTGGGTGGAGAGAGAGAGAGAGAGAGAGCGGACTCTACCTTGTGCGTAAAGCCTGCCACGCGGCATCGATGTCCGCGTACAGGTTCTTCTCTGACGGCTTCCCTGTGCTCACACCATAACCAGAGTAGTCGTAGGAGAAGATGTTGCAGTTAATGCGTGTTCCCAGACCAATGTAAAAGCTACTCATCTGGCCCAGATCCACAGCGTTGCCGTGAGAGAACAATACGGTGAACCTGTGGAGGGCGAGAGAGAACAAACACGCCGAGATTAGCACGAATATTCCGTTTCTCCTTCTTTTTGACAAGTTCATACCCACAAATATATTATAACTCTATTGTATTCATCCTTTATAATTGTGCACCGCTTAATCTGGTTAATCTTTAAGGGCTAAATGACTAAAAGTCGCACTGTGGTGCCATAAGTGATATAAATGAGATGTAATCGCAGTCATGTACTATTCTCCAGAAGACATACTGTTCTAACCACACAGTACCCTTCCCAATAAATCTGAATAAAGAGTCTAGACATGGCACAGTTTGAATATGCAATTACTTGAATGTTTTGACAGGTAAAACATCAAGCAAATGAAAGATTGTATCTAAATCCAGACCCCGCCAATCACAGTTTGACTAATGTGAAACATTTGCATCCCTTATCGAGACAGTTTGCCTTTCTGGACGTGTAAGCTCATTACGGCCCTCTGTGTTTGTCAGAACCTTAGATCATTTTTCAATTCATCACTTGCACTTTTAGTTTTTTTTGCCCCCCCCCCCACTTCCATAACCACCTAGAACATATTTAAAAATATACTGATTTCACATGCCAAAAATCTTCCTGGATTCACAGACACTGAACTACGCGGGAGTGTTTTCTGAGTGATGTATAATTACGTCGATAATGTTCCCTGTCTTTCTGACACGAGGAAGGGTGATGCAGTATCTTTTGCTATTGAGCCTTAAAATAAAATGGAAAGCTATTGTCTCTCAGACAACTGCCATATCTGACATTTTCCATTTATTCATAAAACATTCCAGAGAGTGCTCTCTTAAAGATCTCATAAGTTTTTCCTTCCTGACGCTCAGTATACTTACTGATTATAAAAATGTAAACAAAATGTAAACAAATATTTGTCTGCTGACAAAACGAGTTAAAAAAAACGACCAGAATCAATCCTGCCAAACATCAGCAAAAGGTGAACTTCCACTTTAACTGAGAGCGAGGGCAGGGAATTTATAAAAGACAAATGATGAATTCATCTCATAAAATACATACATAATCACCTAGCCTAAACCACAAACGCAGCTACAGACTAATGGTTACGCAGATCATTTCGGAGAGATAAAGCCAAGAAGTGCTTACAGGAAGAGTAAAGGTTAAAGATAGCCGACGCACTCAGAGGAGGAGGAGGAGGAGGAGGAGGAGGAGGAAATGGGACACAGGCAATAGGGAAAAAAGAATAGCAGAATGCAAATGAGCCAAGAATGGAAAGGGGGTGAGTCCAGAAAAGGAAGTGTGACACAGAGACTTAAGTCCCACAGTCCAAAGAAACAAGACAAGGAGAGTTTAAAAAAAAAAACCAGGGACGTGAAGAAATACATTTAAGGCCAGGCTCGACGATCCGTAACTGTAGTTTTAGGACCGCGGCTTAATGTTACGTGAGTACGCAAAAGTCATTCGAACCGTTCAGATAAAACGCTATTAATGTAATACATTGATCAAGCTGATAACAGTGCCCAAGCCTGTTTCTTAATAGGAAAAAAGAACTTCTGCATTCTGATCGAAATGGCAGAACGGACAGACCTGGCAGTTGGGGCACAACGGATGTACATGCAGCCCACTTTGTTACCCCGGCTGGATCGCGTCAGGAAAACTTCCGTGGCATCCAGCTCTCTTTGGGAATACTGGAATTCTGCACGCTCTGTGAGATGAAGCTTCCACCTTCCCTCTCCAGCCACACTCCCACCCCCTCCTCCACTGGCCCCTCCGCCACCTCCACCCCCTCGGGAGCGGAGGCCAGATGTCCCCACTGAACCAGTTGGTACCGTCCCCGCCTCCAAATCGGGCAGAAGGGCATAGGTGGGCTCAGGGGGTAGGAAGGCTAGCTTGGCAGCAATGCGGCTTGGGCAGGGGGGGCACAGAACAAGCAGCAGAGCTCACTAATCAGATAGTCCATTCATGGTTCAACTGTGGGAGAGAGGGGATCTTGATTAGCAGACACTCAACCAGACAAGAGCATTAGTGTACAACAGGACTTCCAGAGTCAGACTCAGAACCTATATGATACATGAGGAAATATCTAAAGGCTCAATTAAATGAATTTAATGATATAATTTCTTGTCAAGGAGCTACAAAAAGGAAAAACATATTTACCTGATGTCTAATTGTGATGAAACTCTTCTATAAAAAGTAAATTATATGTACCTTTCTTGGTTGTGAAAATAGAGTTCCCAGTGTTTCATATGAATTAAAATAACATCTTACAAAGAATAGAGCCTTAAATGAGTTAAAATCGCGTTTGACTTCAAGGTTCACAAACAAAATTTAAAAACTATCATCTCTGGATAAACAAATATTTTTTCACACGTTCATATGGGATGCGTCTCGTCCAAAAATCTACCTAAACTTCAAAGATGGAAAATATGTGCGTAGGTGCGTTATTTGGAAATCCGCATATTTAAATTTAAAAGCCTACCAAAAGCCCTCATCAAATTCAAGTGTGTCATTCGTCAACGTAAACAATCAGCTAGTACTTGGCGTTGGAGGTTAAGGTGTCTAACGTCACTGACATGATTAAATATCATGGAAGGTATTTACCTGACACACTAAGCCAACAAAACCAGAAGTGAAACATGCCGCTGATAGCACCCATAACACACTTTCCTCACAACCTGTTCGTCAATTCATTTACATCAAACGACCAACATCACCTAAATATATATAGCCTGCCGACGATACAACAGTTAAGTGGCTAGGGTCTGATTCTACAGGCTAACGTAAACTTGTAACGTTAATGTCAATAACAGCCAGCTTGTGGTTAGCACTAAAACACTGACCTTCTCAACACTCAATTTAATACATTTACCCGTCGTCTTATCATCTCTGTAATATCATTAAAACAAATCGAACATGAACAATTTTAAATACAAAGACTTTTAAGATTCAACACATCGTCAACATACGTGTCGTTCTCTCCTCCACAGCTAGCCAAAGGCGAATTTTACACCTCTTGCTAAGTAGCTCGTAGAAAGCTAGCTAGCTAGCCAGCTACAGACCTGAAACACCGACTCCTCAGATAAGAAATAAATTCGTGGACACCGCGATGATCATATCTTGTCTGAGGTCAAATTGTATATAGTCCAGACTGACCGATTTAAAAACTGCAATAGCTGTTGAAAAGTCTACTGCTTTATATCCCGGTGTCATTTATTAATCTGTTGGTAAGCTAATCGTACAGTGTTTTTTTCACTCCTACTCTATCTACCGCATCCGGAAATGACGGTACAGGACACGACGGGCGGAGCTTTCAGCGAAAAATTCACCAAATTTTTACCGTCGTTGGACGCTCCGCATTAACCGGTTTGAATAGTTATGTTCGATAATATCGTGACCCGAATAGCGGAGATGTGCAAACAAAAGGCAGATAAAAATCCCCTGCTCAATAAATTGAGCCATTTATTTACTTGGAATATATCTGACATGTTCAAAAAATATCATGATACTGCTTACAGGAGATGGAAACAACAGATAATTAAAGTGTAGAATGAGTCTCCGTAGAGGTAGTGGTAATTGGTATGCTACGTACTAAATAATATGTTTTGCTAAATGTTTTGCTAAATAAAATAAATGCACTGATGTACCTCTGTTGGAGTACAGGAATGTGGGTAAACATCAGACACGGAGATAATATAACTATATGGTGTCTTGTGAGCTTCGAGGAAATCAGAGTACTTAGAAGAGAAGGGTGGGGACAAGGAAAGGAAGACTGACATTACTCTGGTGAGAGGAGATTTCCTGTCAAACAGCGAGAGGAAAAGATGTGGAAAATCAGTTTTCAGGAAAACTGAGGCCAGATACTCATTCATTATGCCACGTTTTGACAAGCACATGGAAACTGTGATATGGAAGTAAAGCACAGATTACATTTTCCCAATCACATTATTATTTTTCTTATTTTACTAATAATAAGTATTAATGTTGTTTTTGTTGTTTAAAATGCCAGATTCTTTTTAATTTGCTTAGTTTGCTAAAACATTTCGCCGTGCGCCTCTCAATATATGTTATCCAGTTGTTAAAAGTTTTTATAACGGATTAATATGAAATCATTAAGTAAACTAATGCTGTCACTCAAAACTACCAGAGGTTTATGGTTTCTGATGTTGCATCAGGCATGACCCACAGATACTGGATCTTCACAGTTACACCGATAAATATGGAGAATTGTCAACTTACTTCACATCTACTGAAGAGTTTTTTGTTTAAACTGACAAACATTTTAAAGAACAAGCAGTGTCATAACTTACATCAGCTTTTTCATGCCCGAGTTAACAGTCTTGGCGAATAATGAAAATGATTTCCATGGTACCGAACATGGACCATGACTAGGAATCCAAAGCCATACCTTCAGAGAACAAACCTTCCAGAAGACACTAGCACTTGGTTTCTGTTTGCTCTTAGGGTTAATATTTGCTGGGGGTTTTTGCATGTCTTTTTGAAACTGCTATGAGACATCTTAAGTTGCTTTAGAAAGCAGCATCACCTTGGTGTTCTTTACATTCTCAGTCTGTAAGATGAGGTCAATATTTACTCTGATGGCTTTTGCACTACAATGCCAATTACAAGAGTAGGCTAATGGATTTGGGTTACAGGAGGATGCCTTTTCCTGTATATGTTTGGTCACCCACTAATGAGAACATCATTGACTCAGTTTAAAAAAACAAACAAAAAAAAACCCTACTTCAAACTGCTTTTTCATTCACAAAGGAATGGACAACTCAAATTATAAATTTAAAATAAACTTTGTGATTTTATTGGGTTTTTTTTTACTTACTCTTACACATCATACAATCCTAAATTTGAAAAGAACAGCAAAAAAAAAAAAAGAAAAAAAAAAAAGATATCTGGTGGTGTCTCTGGGGGACTGGTGTGTGTCAAAGGAACTGGGTTTTGCTGGGTAGTTGTTGCTGGTCAGGTCCTTAACAAAAACGTAGAAGACACTTTGAGTAAGAATGAATACAATGAATAATTATACTGTCATCCATAACACGGTGCTTATAAACAGGTCACTGGTCACTTGAAGAGCAATGCCAAGTTTAGGAGTTGTTGGTTTGGGTCGATAAATTGATTAAAACTAAAGCAGCACAAGCGTAATGAACTGCGACAGATGGAAGGGTTTTACTCCACGTCTAGGACTAATCTGGAGACACCACCCATAAAGAGGGAGGCAATTCTAAGACTGCTGACATACAATTTACACTGACCCAAAAGAACGGAAGGCAGCATTTGAAGTGGATAACAGTGTCCCCCAGGGCTGGCTGCGTTTTTCTCCCTCTTCCTTAGACTCTGCGTGGCGGAGTCCACGGCTTAAAAAAAACAGGTTGATTACCGTGTCCCGGCAGGCTACATTCACGTCATTTGTGCGCACCTTTTTCCAAACAGCGAGGTCATCAGAGCATCATACATCCATAAATCATCAGGACAGTTCGTTGGACACACACAAACAGAACTGGCCGATTTGGAACGTGCCCCCCGCCTGTTCCCCCTTTCGCAGAGTCATCTGTTACGGTCTCCTGCGCCTCCACGCCAGGGGTCAAATCCCCTTTGAGGTGCGTACCACATCGGACGCAACAGAAACATGGGACTCACGGGTTTGACCGGGTTCTACTGGAACACAGCACTGTCATCTTACTGAGTGATAACTTCTGTCGTAGAAACACTTTTTCTTAGGGCAGGGACGAAAAAAATACATATGTATAACCCCTGCCACCTTTGTGTTCAACCTATTTAACAGTAAAGGGAAAGTGCGGAGTGAGTGACCGAGAAGGAAAAAGAGAAAGAGAGAGAGCGAGAGAGAGAGAGAGAAAGACAGTGCCTGAGTAGAACCTAAAGCCGGTGGATTCTGATCCCCCGTGAGAAGACTGGTGAGGGACTGGCTAAGATCAGGAACAGGCAGCCTTAGCGCGTGCACGCAAAGCCTTACAGCCACTCAGACCTGCCCTTCACTAAGTCTTTCTTTAATTGGTAATGCCACAGAGGATAACTCTCCAATCAGATACTCGTCTAAATTAAGTCCAGGTTAGTTCCTGTTTATATCACAAGGGTCATCGAGTTCAGATAGACAGCAAAGCTTTTAATCTTGTAACCACATATCATTTTTGTTGTGTGGTTCTTCATATTTATAGTAAATTAGTTGTAACAAAATCTAGATGAGAGAAGTCCTCTGTCGGATAAAATTGCAGGGTTGGAGTTTCAAAAAAAAAAAATTACAATTCCAAAAAGACGTGGGAGAAGAGTCCTCAAACAAAAGCCCTTTGAAAAGGAACGAGTAACTTTGGGGGGGTTTTTTTGTTGTTGTTGGGGTTTTTTTTTGCTTGGATCTGCTTGCCTACCATGTGGGTCAAAGAGAATGCACACATCAGGAGGAACAGTGAAGAACCTGGACATGATAACATTAAAGACAAATATAGCTTACCCCCCCCCCCCCCCCCCCCCCCCCCCCCCCCCAAAGCCCACCCCCTTGCCCCGCCCTGCCCCAGCCCTTTGACAAATTCAACCCATGTTTCAACACACAGACCTCACCTGCCAGTCAATTTAAAAGATGAAACATAAAAACGGCACTGAATCTCTTTTCCTTCTTATGGGTAGTTGACAATACACAAACACACACATATATATACTTTTTCTGACCTCTTCCTCCCCCAATGTATTATCTTGAGACATTCTACATTAGACTATATGAATAGTATTTACATTTGAAAACGCTGTAGAGTCCCGTTAATTTGGACATCGGTAAATCAGATTCCACTGATCCATGCGCTGGGTTAATGCGATACGTTATGCTTTACATTCTAGATCGATTCGATGGTTGCCGCCAATTGCAAGACTAACAGACTTAATCTGACCTATTATCTGCGCAGGCATGCAAGTCTTTATCTGTCTGGAAGTAGATGCATCTTCCTTGAGGACATCGTTAAAGCCCAGGATCTAACTGCAAGTGTTATGAAGAGTAAAAATCTTAAAATGAAGTTGTTTCACCCTAGAAGCAAATTGTGACATAGTTTGGTTATCATTCATTGGTCTGCTGGTGGTTATGAACAAGGAGATTAAATATCTCAGTTCGCTCAAAGCTCCAAGACTTCAAAAAAAAAAAAATGTAAAAAAAAAAGGAAAAAATAGGCAACATCCGTCAGGAACATCACTACTTCCAAGCACAGGCTGTGTGTGCCTTCCAATCTATTAAATGCCTGCTGACTTCATTAAGATTGCAGAAAGGATCCAATGGAAAAAAAAAAAAAATTTGAATAACTTCACATTTTTTTTGTGTTTGTGCTCAGAAACAAGGGGGGGAAAAAAGTCAATTTGTTGTGCTTTGATTCCTAAAACAAACAAACAAACAAACAATTGTTGTTTCCTGCCCAGCCTGTGTACATTTTCAGATATTAACAGGACTCTACTCTTCCAATCATCAGAACTTGTATTTTCAAATGGATACATAATCAGATGAAAACGTTTAAATATATTTGAAAGACTAAGGGAAAGAAAAAAAAAAAAAGAAAACCTTAAGATTTTTCTGACACATGCTTTCCAATCCTCCAGTACGAACCAACCAAATGATGATAAAAAATAAATAGAATGCAATCACACAATTCAAGCTAACTACAATATATTAATATAGATCTTCTGATGTCATACGCTCATTAAAACTGAAAGGAAAGGGGAAAAAAAAAAAAAACTCAATCACTCATTTATGCAAAGGCTTTCAACACCTTCCCTCCCCTACCGCCCTCCCCAAAACACCCCCCACCCCTACCCCACCCCCTCATCCCCCATTAACTATTCATGCACCCAACATTAGTATGATAAGTTATTATATCAAGAGAAGAAATTATGTAAATGCACAAGCTGGGAGTTGGACGTGTCACGGATAATTAATCAGAAAGAAAGCCAAAAAAAAAAAAACTACATAGGCCAGTGGGACAGGTTGGATATGGGCTTCTGTCAGGAAGTTTTTCAGTATGTAACGGTGACACACATGATCTTCTGTAGAAACTCCCGCGTTCAGCATTGTGAATATATATATATATATATATATATATATATATATATATATATACACATATCTCTAAACCAAGCAGCTGACGTCTCTTTTTTCACAGCCTCTTCCCGAAATCTCGTTTTTAACACGTATCAGGGATAATATAAAAATAAATTTAAAAGTCCAGAGAGGAGAAATGATAAAAGGTTATAATCTAAAATGTCCACCCTCCCCAAAAAAAAGCATACTAATGCCCACTGGCCCCTACGGGTCTCTCCCTGACTCTCACGTGAATGCAAACACACGCCGTATGCAATCGCAACATGTCTACGCAACTAGTCTTTCTCTCTCCAACACACACACACACACACACACACAACACAACACAACACACACACCGCCAGTCACGTGGGGAGAGAAAGGGAGATGCCGTTACAGGGAGAGGCTGGGCAGAAGCTGTACAACAACACCCCCACCCACCCACCCCACCCCACCCCACCCCCCCCTTCTTATCCTATCATGAATAAATGAAGCCATTTTTATATGGTGTTATTCAGCATCGCCATTGTTCCAAACTTTGCAGGTCAATCTTTTTTTTGTTGCTGTTGTCGCCGTCGCCGAGAAGGTCGTCCTAATCGATCCTCATAACTTCTGGATCTTCTCCGCCACCACGATGGGGTTCTCCTTACGGATGCGGGCCGCGGCGGCACCTCGGTAGTCGTAGGGACAGTCGTGTTTGTCAGAGTAACGGTGAATGGCGCAGAACAGGTTGCCACAGCGACAGTCAAAGCCTGGGGAGTCATATGGAGGAGGAGGAGGAAAGAAATGAGTATTTACATTTATAGTTTGTTTGTTTGTTTGGTTTTTTTAAGCAGTGAGCAAGACATCAAAAATGTGAGTACTGCATGGGTTCTTCAGATGTACTGGCGCACAGAATATGCGGTGGTGAAGCGAGAAAACCGAGAGGGAAGTTGAGAATCGGGCTGCAGTGAACTGAGAGAGGGCTAAAAACCAGCGGTGTAATGTGAAATGCTGCACAGACTTGCAGTATGCTGGAGCGCAGAACTCGGAACGCTGAAAACTACTTGTGAGCAACGGTGATCGACGCTGCGCGATGAACCCTTCCAAAAATGAACACAGGTGCAAATGCTTTGCACGAAATATTGCTGACTTTGAATTAAAGTGAATTAAATAAAAGTTCGTTCATTTGAAAGGTTGTCTAATGAGAGCAAATCAGCTTTCGGCTCAGTCTGTTACCATCGTATTACTTTGCAAAGGTTTCAAACAAGCCTGTTCTGCTAATTGCACAAACACATGAGACAACCGGAGGGCTGTACTACGAAGCGAGGTAAAGGTAACTTCTGGTTAAGTTAACTCAGAGTATGTAGGAAACCTCCTAATAGAAGAGACCTAAGGCTTTATTCTCCTAGCAAACCAAAGCCATGGGGCTCTTCTATTAGCAGGTTTACTACTTACTCTGAGTTAACCAGAAGTTACCTGGATAAGCCAGTTACCTTGCTTTTGAAGCATGGCCCTCTGATCTATCTAGAAGCCAAAAGAAATAAATAGAGCGATCTCTAGGTTGTTAATATTGTTGCGACTGAAGCGATCATTTCTATCTAGCCGCAGATGTTTGATAGGTACGGGGGATGGAGGTGAAAGAGAAGAATCAGCAGAGGGAGAGGGCAAAAAAAAAAAAGAACAGGACCTTGCATATTTGAACTTAATACAAAAATCCTCTGGCACGAAGATCCAAAAGCAAAATGAAAAAGCATCGCACTCAACAAAGACATCCAATAACCTTCTGAAACCTGCTATAAATAATGACAGCTCTCCGAAATATCTACTGAAGCATGCCAAGGTTCTAACTACCACCTTACCCGTAAGGCCAACTTTTTTCCTGCAAGTAAAACAGCGATTCTTCTTCTTGTTCTTGTCGGGGGTCTGATCTCCGTCAGACGAAGCCTGCGATGTCTCCCCAACGGGTCCTGGAACAAAAGACAAAACACACCCTGAGCAATAGGTATGCAACAGCTTATCAACTGACAGTTTTGATTCATGTCTATGGTTGTGATCTGTGTTTTATGTTTTTTAACTAAGAGTGCATATGGTTCCTGATGATTTATAGAAAGGGGCGGAGATGAGAAACAATAAATTAAGCTGGCATCAACCACCAGATAAAAAACACTTCACTTTAAAACGCAGGTAACAGTTCAAACAGTTTATAATTACCCAGTTGGGTCTTAGACTCTGATAGTTTGAAGTACACTGTTTACCATTTATCCTACAGTGGTTTTAAATTTTTTATGAAGCTAAACCACCGAAACAACAAAAAGGCCACAACAGATGTATAAACCACGGTTTTAGGACAAAACTCTGGCCTATTTTTCGTTCAATATCATCACCCGAACATTTTCACTTCAGTTTCATCCAAGAGATTACTAACTCATTCAGTTTCATTAAACAAGGGTACACATATTGACACCAGTCTAGACACAACAAGATGTACATTTTTGGGAAAAAAAAAAGAATAAATAAAAAATAAAGTGAAGGGAAATTTTGTAACATTAAATGAATGTATTAGTGCTGTGGTTGTTATGTGAACTCAGAGAGTACATGGAAAAATACAAAAGTGTCACCATTTGAAATGAGAACCACTCAATTCTTTCTGCATTTAACCATTGAGTACAAAGGCAATACAATACACAGTTCATGGAAACACAATAACAGCAATTACATCCCTGAGTCAGGCCTTCTCTGTATTCTGTGTGCATTTAAATGAAGACTGAAATTGGAGTAGCGATAAAAGCCAGATGATTAATCGGTGCGAATGAAGGATGTAATGACCGAACCAAAACGTACAAACAATTTAAACTACCACAAAACTCCATCGACTGGACTTCAGAGTATAACAATTTTATAATCCAACAAGTGAAGGGGATATTTGAAATGTGCTAGTGCTCAACTGACGGGTTTGGGTTGGTTTCGTTTTAAGAGCAGGAGCTGGAAAGGCAACAGAAAAAATGGACAGCAGGTCTAAAAGAATAGCTTTCCTTTGTACCGTTATCCTACGTTTGTAATGTATTCTATTAAATAAAAAAAAAATCTACTGTCCTGTTTAGATTGATCTGTATCCAACCAAACTGTTATTTTATATGGAACAGGAAGGAATTTCTAAAGTCCAGAAATACTTGGGAAGTGTAATAACAGCAGGGCATCGTATTTAAAAAAAAGAAAAAAAAAAGAAAAACCTCCCTGACAATACTTTTTTTTTTTTTTTTGATGACGATGTGGCCACAGAGAGAAGATAAAGACTAACCAGTTGATTTTGCCGATCCCTCTTCCTCTTCTTCCTCTACATCGTTTCTGTCTGACTCAGAGGCTCCAGCGTCCTGGGAAATGCTCATCGCCGTCATCTGCTGAGTTACTGGACTGGGCGAGCTGGAATCACAGCGTTGGACAGGGTCAAACATGAAGTGCTACGAAATAACCTCAAAATCCACTCCAGAAGCAGAGAGAAAGAAGGCTCTGCAATTATAAACTGACTTTCCTATATGTATTTAAATAAAGTGCTGGATTTTTTTTTGGGGGGGGGGGTGGGGGGGGGGGTGGGGGGGGGGGGGGGTTGGGCTGGGCTCCCTCTTACCTGGATGTTCGTTCTTCAGCCTGGGGGGAACCTTCCGTCGCAGGTACAGGAGCGCTCTCTACGGTTACAGACGAGCTTCCTGGAGACCCGACGGGCGACGTCGCAGCTGACAAGACAGCGGGACGAGCTTTATCGATCATGAGGCATTTGAGGTTGTCTGACATCACGCAAGAACTGTGAACTGCCTTTTTCTAGATCAACATGTCGTACGCATCATTTTCAGAGACCACTGACTGAGGTGTTTTGAGTTTATGAACTGACGTGTCACTCTCTTGCTGTTTAATGCCAGGACTGGCAGCCTTTTGCCACCAATACTCTCCAGCCCCTTTTAGCGGGCTCAGCGACCTACCAAAAGTCCTTCTCCCATCATCCTACCTTTCTCACCTGGGGGGCTGGCTCGCCCCCCTCCCTGTTGCCTCTGCAGGTGTTCCTTGTAGCAGACCGAGCACATGCCGTTGGTGCGGGGATTACCATAGAAACCGCAGCCCATAGTGCAAAGCATTGGCACCTGCGTCTGATTGGTCTCCTGAGCCATGCTCTCTGAGAAAGGGGGTAAGGGGGATGGGAGAGGACAATCCTGGAAATGGGGTTGAAGAGTTAGTCAATTGAATGATTACTCATTGACTATATTTATGATATATAGATCTATCTATATATATATATATATATATATGTATTTTATCAACAGTTAGCTAAAAGAGCTTGGAGTCCGGCATTGAAGCATGAGAGCTGTTCAGTATTACCCCTGTCACCAAAATCACAGGGAAAGCAAGCATATTTGACAGCAGCTGCTACACCAAAGGAAAAGTTCGAATCTATTTGGAAAACTTTCGGTTTGTATGTATTTTACTGAAAAACGAGACCGAGGTTTATTAAAATGCACTCTGCCAAGCTCAGTAAGCCGCTAAGGTGAAGTCCGTCTCTCAGGATTTTGATTACGAAGTAAGGTGCTCGCGTGTTTTGGACGACTGGCTGTTTAGCCACTCGCAAAGTAAATCCTATAAAGTAAACTATCTAAACAGTATAAGCTAGTTACTTGTGAGAGGTGATCGTTTCAACGAAATTACAACCAGTTTGACAATGAATTGTCGGCAACTTCAAATGCGATTCCATTACAAACTTAGTTGCTATGCAAACGTGATTCACTTGAGCTTATACAGTGAGGTTAGGTTACACTCCAAAGAGTGAGCTTTCTCGCATTGGTAGTCAAACATTGTCAACCGACTCTTCAAACGATCGGTTCGTGAAAGTGGGGCGGGGGGCTTTAAAAACTATTCGTCTACCGTTGGGGCACCCTGCGACACCATTTACAGCCACAAACTGTGTTGATCATGACTATCGAAGGCCTGACACATAGGCAGAGATGAAAGCGCTCGGGGTTATTCGTAAATGGAACTGACAGTTTTCAATTAAGAATGGTCATGCACACGAAAACAAAAGTGTTGTTCTCCAGCATAAAGTCGAACACAAAGGAACGTTTTTAAAATAAATGTAGACAAGTACATACAGAGCGATTGTTGACCAACTATCTACGGTGTCACCATATCGCCGCATTGCAAGTTAAAGGCACTCATAAACCTTTCGTGCGGGCCAGCGAACTTTGTCACCAGGACCGAAACAACGACTGTGAAAATGGCAAAACAAAGAGATCGGGGGACAACTTGTAAAAGCCATTAAGCTGTACAGAAACAACTAGCTTTTTATATCTAACGAACCAGTTAATCAGCCAGTTTTACGAAAACAAGGAGCTGGTTGAAGACAGCCACACCAATACCCCCACCTCCCCCTCCAGGTTTGTCCGCAATTCACAAAAACATTTCGTCTTTGACCCGACTATCAGGACAAGTAGCTAGCAATCAAACCACCTTAAACGACGACTAATAATCAAAAAACCAAAACATTATATTCCAAACAATGTCATTTCCACCAAATATGGCTTTTACCTTCGGACGGGTGTATCAAACGATGACTTCGTATTCGAACAAGTCATTAACAAGTGAGATATGACGATTTGCCACCGTTAGCTCACTAGCAAGGTTAGCCAACAATAGCAACATACAGCGAATTAGCAACCTAGCTTTGCGTGATGGAACGCACAGAACAAATTGTTCTACGTTTACTCAGCTCGAACAATCAGATTTTCTACAATTTCTACCGTCAAATATCTTTACCTGTATTGCGAGGTGATGAGGGAAATGAGCGACCTTGATATCCAGAAATATACTGATAGTCGGTTCCTTCTTTGCGCGCGGCCTTCCTACCAGCGCTAGCACCCGTCATTCGAAACAAGAACCGTGACGTCAGCCACAAAGCAACAATCCATTCTTTCTGTTACCATCTAAAACAAATCGTCACAAATTATTTTGTTGACAGAACCACAGGGAAAAAAATACCCACGGAATAACTGTGAAGTATGGACACCATATCAAATACTGACAAACAATTAAATGAAGCCCCTTTTATATTACTTGCAACATTGTTTACCCCTGGATGGTAATGTCTCTCATTTCTTTTGAAAATTTTCTTTTTACCCCTCACAAATGTTGCGGACTCTCGAAATAAATTGAATGTTGGACGAAGGCACAGTATGGCACTACGTGGACGTTGTCTTTACCTATCCGCTTTTTAAATTGTTGTATAACGAATTTTATAATACGGTAATTCATTTTGTTTGCTTCAGTTCTCAGTTTGTTCTGGAGATTTTCAGTTGTGTTCACCGTGATCAGCTGACACTCTTTCACCAGGTACATCGTCACTATGTGATCACTAATGCTGACATGAAAACTTTTTCGACCCTAAGCAAAAGGAAAGGTTAAAAATAAAACGAGGGATCCTTCTGTTTTAATACCTAAATACTATATACTGTGTCCACTGATGCACACCAACTCCCTGGTGTTGGAAGCACAGAAGTTTATAAAATGAATAATATTCCAATATTCCGTACGTGTTTTTATGAACATTTTCAGCACATGAAAACACATAAAAGTCCAGACAACATATTTCATTTCAATATGTTACTCGTTTTATTAAATTAGCCACAGAAGAAACACAGAAGTGGCTGTAAGCAATATAAAGAGAAACCACTGGGCAGATGTTTGTTACAAATGCAAGGCTCATTTTAGAATAAATATTATAATATATTTTCCTAACCATGACGTAAAATGTCTACTGTAGCATACACTTCAAAGAAATTTATAGCAATAACATTTTCAATGTTCATTAAAAGCAGCTGTACCATAAACTAGAGTTGTAATATTTTTTCAATACTGTAATTAATAGAAGTAATACTCTTTCATATAAAGGCATAGAGAGAGCCTTGACTTTATTTGTCTATAATTAAGAACTCACAAGTGCTTTGTTTGCACTACACTGCCGTTAAACTACGCAGCATTATAATACATCCGCGCTCTCTCGTTATTCCAGATGGGATTCAAAAACACATTAAGGCAGACCACTGTCTTTCTTCAGCTGTGGGTCGGTGGATCATTCTGTTCTCCACTCTGCTCTTTTTCTGTGATCTGCGGTGCAAAAGGCCCTACCAGCCAATTTAAAGGCGTGTTATTAAGAAGATACTCCATGACCCCATCTAGAGACTGTCGAACCTGTGAACATGACAGATATTTGAGGCGGGCGGGGGGGGGGGGGGGGGGGTTATCAAAAAGTATACTCAAAAATGATGTACACATACCAAATTTAAATAGTATGACACTTTTACACAAAGGAAAATGCAAATGGTTAAGAACAGGTCAGGAGTACAATAGATGCAATAACACAGAAGAAAATATAAAAACACATAAAGATAATTGAAATAACAACATGCGATTATAAAGAGTGGGCTCTCAGACATACGACTGTACCTGCGTCAGCTGTTGCCGACTCTGCTCCAGGAGATGGGGTGGGAGTGTGCTGGTGTTTCCCAGCGATGAGTGCAGCTCCTCGGCTGCCCGGCGAGCGTTGTGTAGCTGTTCCTGTACAGCCCCTGGGAGACCCTGAGCGCTGGACACAACACCAGAACACGCTGACTTCAGCTGTTCACTCAGACCACGAACCATGGACAGGGTCCGCCACTCCAACTGCTACCAGTGGAAACACACACAGACACACAGACACAAACAGTGACCAGTTTGAACTCTGCATGGTTTTGGAGCTCGTTAATAGGATTACATTTTAGGAAGAGGATATCACATTTGAAGCACCTCACATTACAAAATAAAATTATGAATCATCCACCTAACGAAACAGCAAGACGAGCATCTCTCTTAATGATCGAATCAAAGCAAAACTATATCAAAGAATGAAATGCACACAGACAATAACTCTATAGAATAAATTGATAGTGGGGGCAAAAAAGAAACACGATGCTGAAAAATCAATCTAACATCCCTACCTGTCCTTGGTCTTGAGTACCATCCACCTCTGCCTGCTCTGTGACCTGACCCTCTTTATTTTGGGGTTGTCTTTCCTTCCACTCCTTCCAGCGCTGGAGGAGCAGTTCTGGAGCCCCACTGATTTGCTGGTTGGCGCTGGCCAAGGCGGAACGGGCGCTCTCCAGCAGGTCTAGAGAGCTGGTGATCTGGGTCACTGCGGCGTGTGTGGCGTCCCTTGCGTTACGAGCTCTGACTAGGGACTGCTCAAGCGCGCGCTCCCGCACCTTGGCGGATAAATTTCCCAGACGGACGAAATAGCTCGGGGGAGAACTTGTCACCGCTCCGCTGTCTGCGTCCGGTACAGGTTCTGCCACAGCAGCTGTGTAGGAACCAGAAATCACCATAGCAATATAGACACCACAGCTTTAGATGTTTTATGCATAATTATAAAAAAAAATGACTGGGTAAAATACATAAGTATATAAGTGACTCAGGTTGACATTCAAAATATAAGTCACTGATGGAGTTATGGGTGCTTGGTCTCTGAACTTATAGTGTAAACTTCTCTCACTTACCCAACTCCTTCTCACTGATGGGCAGATTTTGGTCCACCCAGTCCTCTGAACGACTGAGAGCCATGTTCACCCCGCTGCTAACCATGTGACCCATGCGCGTGTCCATAACGGTGTTAATGCCGCTGCTTACAACCGCACGTGTCTTCTCCACACCTCCCATTACAGCTCCCATCACGGCCTCCTTAGCTCCTGTCACAGTCTGGTACACCATTCCCACGGTGTCTGACACCAGCTAACGGGAGATAGCGAAGATGAGTCATATCTAAACGATCTGAGATAAACTGTAGCTCTACATGGCCATAATAAATGATGGCAGAGATACTGGGCACAGTAATAGGTTGTTACATAAACAGCAGGAGGTCATAATTTCATAATCTGTCAAAGTCCTGAAGATTTACGGTGAAATTCTACTCAAGGACAGAGTAAATTCCACTTGGCCCGAGTATGAGTGTTTGGCCTCACCTTGTCTGCCGGCTGCTGCAGGACCGGAAGTTTCTGCTCCATCTTGTCCAGCCCCATCATGGCGTACTCGTTCACCATGGCAACTGAGGAAAATCAACAGTAATTCCTCGTAAAACGACTAAAGGTTTTTAACAGACAGACAAGAGCAGTGGAATGATACATACTCTGTGGCTCTAACTTGTCCAGCAGAGGTTTGGAGCCCGTACTGGCAACTCCGCCCAAAGTGCGGACCCCGCTCTCCGCAACGTCCATGACCCCACGCAGAAGAGGCACATTGTCCTTAGTGCTGCTGTATGCATTTGAGACCATCTCACAGGCTGAGCTCACCAGGGGCAGGTTCCCTACACGAGTCACTACGCTCTGAAAACATACACGAAAATACGACAGTTTTGATCCTCAAAATGCTTTCATTCAAACTTTCAAAAACTGTTCTGTGGCGAATTGACCTCATGAGCTAAAAAAAAACACATGGTATTCCTTTTCATTTTACGACTGTCCAAAAATGGTATGTTACAGGATATTTGGAAGGGAGAAGATTAGGTCAACCCGGGATAAAGCGTCTTTCACCTGTGCCTCCGGTGCAGACTGCGGTTCATGGGCAGTCAGAGAAGCTGTCTGTGTTATTGGCTCTTCAACCTTTGCGTTATCAGCCATTCTTGATTTGAGATCCTGGCGAGACAGGTGGCACAAAAGCAAAGTGAATGAGTCTATTGTACAAATTTTAAGCCCACTGATCTAAGAGTTTTAATACAAGTCCGGTTTATTGAGAGTGGTTAAGCCAGCCAACTGGAAGAATAGTTCAACCTCATATGGTTCTTGGTCTTAATGTTCTAAGTTCCATGTGAAACTGGTTAAATATGAGTCAACTGTGAAGTTTCAGAAAAGTGCCCAGAGGCAAGAAACGTGTTATGGTATGGCACATGCGACCTAGCTAATGCAGTGCTTTTCAAATCCTGTCTTAGGAAGCCACTGGACGGCATTTCCAACATAGCCTGGCGTTAACGCTTATCTGACACTTTCTCAAGGGAATGTGGATTAGCAGACTAAAGTGTATCAGTTTTGACAGGAATGAGGTACAGTAAAGAACTGTCCAGTTCTGGCCACAAAGAATTTAAAAACCACTGAGCTAACTTGTCTTTAAATAACCTAAATTGGCAACTTAAACGATTCTTTAAATACAATGTGTATTTAAAGTGACGTAAGGCAATTAAAATAGGTCACTAGAACTTTCTGACTAAGCTTTTCACAACACCATGTGAGTTCAGGGAGACAGACTGGCAGAAGAAGTCAGTTATGAATGATACCCATATGACATTACGAGCAAAGTCTATCTGATAATGGGAAAGAAATATAGATACCAGAACGTATAGATATCTTTTATGGACAACTCATTCCTAACTAGGGCACATCCATCTGGGGGACATGTAGGATAGTCCAAACACAGAAAAAAAATGATAACAAATGGAATATGTAAAACAACAAGTTTCACACTTTCATATTCACCGTAGTGATGATAACAGAACTGGATACAATTGCTACAAATTAGGAAGTGCCACAACATGTTTCTGTGAGATTACACTGTATTTGTTTTTTTCATTCATTTGTATTAACTTGGCTCCTTCACGTTTCCATTATCTGCCATTCTTGATATCAGATTCTCTAAACAGTTTAAACAACAGAACAATTAATCCTTTGCATAAATCTTTAGCTCATTTGAGTAATGCTGTCAATAACACTTCGGTGCTGCAGTGGTAGCCCCCTGAGTAACCCCCCCCCCCCCCCAAGAGTTTCCTGACCTTAGATAACACTAAAGGCTTGCATAGCGTAGCCTTGTCTACACAAACCATCGACTTGAACTCTTCATTCACATCAAGCCATCAAGCGAGCAAAACTTCCAGAAAAATAGATGATTCATACGAAAACGTTTGTGCAACAAGTCACATCCTCTGAGAGCGAGAGGTATGTGTGGATATTTGTTACAGAAACTCGTGAATTCTAACCGTGTGGAAAATATTCTACCATTTTCCGAAGTATTGTAGCCTACCATTCATATGTCACGTATTTATTTCTTTGTGTGTTTGTTCACGCTTTGAAAAAAAATCTTCTAAAAAAAACCCAATCCCGACTGAGCATACTATCGTGCCTCACTGAGCGCTGACAAGCAATTTGAAGTCTAACAGAAAATGAGAAAAGTTTTAAACTCATATTCTCCTTTGAGCCTTTCACAGCCAGCGCTGCGCTTGAACCAATACCAGTCAACTTTCCCCTAGTTTCAGAGGATTTTCTTTGTTGCGACACAGACTGAATCGAGTGTGTTAGTCACTATACCCTAAAGAATGAACTGGAAATTGTGGCGACAGAGGGATGTCCGCTTCGTTATTACAAGTATGTGCTTACTGTGATACTTCCATTATTGTAAACAAACTTAACTATATTTTACAGTAAATCCTGAACGGGTTACGTGCGTGTTACTGGATAATTATGTGTCAGCTCCCAAGCCAGTTTCTGCAAATGGCCATTACAGTATGTTTGAATATTTAAAACGAAACTGTTAAGCAGCACAATTCTTTACGATACCGTGCCTTGTTGGTTGGTCAACAGAACAGCCAACAAACCGCATTGTAGCAGAGAAGGTTAACGACACAGAGATCACGTTGCTTTCCATCGACAATTTTCCATTAAAACCGTTTGGCCTATGGGACTGACCTGTCAATTTCAGTTCCGTTGTCCTCCGCTGACCTGCGTAAAGAAAGTAATGCTACCCGACAATGCAGAAACTCAGTCTAGTCACAACTTGTCAAGGTCTAAGGGTAGGCGGGGCTCATGGAGGAAAACCAATCACTGTGTTATGAACGGGGTTATTGTGTTGAGTGAATTGCGACTGATACAGTTGGAGTTGTACGAAATAATTTCAAAATCATTTCGCAACCTTTAGGCCTAGTGTTGATGAGTAACACTATGCTGTCACCAAGGATGAACTTTCTCATACTTGTGTCTAACATACAGAGTATCGAATTAAAGACGATAAATCAGTACATGATTACATTATTCGCCCATCTGTGTGCAATTAATGTGATGACCGTAGACGGAAAGTCAGAAGGGTTTTCTTTGCATGGATCGCGTATCCGTCTGTGTCAATTAAGGGGTTTTGTTGTCTCTACTCATTTAAAGTGATCGGTGTTGTTTCCTTTCAAGTATTTCAAAGTTTTATTTAAAGCATTACCAAAAGCAAGCTTTTAAAGAAGAGTCGTTAAAGGCTTAAGAAATCATGATTTACCTCAGAAGTTACACTTTCAGCGGGTATGCCCTGTGATCATTCATACATTTTTTTCGTCAGCGTTTGGTCCTTAAGAGACGATGAAATTTAAGCTTTCATAACTATTGGGAAACGACTGTGGACATCGAAATCTTGTTCGCAAAGGCTATGACTTAACATAAACCGCTTCCTACTTGCTCATCTGACAGCTCTACAGAGACTTCACGGAGCCATACGACGCCGAGAAGCAATATTAAATTTCACCACAAGGTGGAAGCCTTCTACCGTGCTCTTAGCCCTGCTAGACTCTTTCCCTTCATAAAGAGCAACTGGACAACTTAAAGCTGGCAGTCATTTCAGTAGAAACGTAAGGATTTTACAAGAATGACTCAGCATTCACAGTATTGCCACTAGTTCAGAGTTTCTCCTTTTAATTCATGAAGTAAAATTTAATTATAAAAGAACATTTCCATGACGGATAATGATAATAATTTATTTGTTGACTTCTGAATGTAGAGAATTCTTTGGCAGTGAACAAATATTCAGCATAAAGAAATGAGAACATTTACAAGTGCTCTGCCATTGGTCATTTAATGCTAGGTTCGAGTGTCAGTGAGATGGAGTGTTTGTTTAAAGAACTGAAATGTTACAGAGTTAATTGGGAGAGCTACACACAGCGAGGAATACAAATATGGCACATATCACACCACTGAAAGCACAACAGAACCAACAAAGGAAAGAGATCTGGAACCAATGTGGGGGGAAAAAAAAAGAGTTGGCAGCTAGCCGGAGTACGTTGAAGTGCAGACAGGGAGATTAGGAATACGGATTTAACAGATTAGATTCAACATAAATGTGAATGCACTCCTAAGAACAGTTTTAGTGTTTTTTTTTTTTCTTTTTTTTTGGTGAGAGGCCATGTGCAAGTTATTAGTTGAAATGCTTGAAGATTGAATCTGTGGTGTGTGTGTGTGTGTGTGTGTGTACAGTGCACTGAATCATTGGAACGATACCTCTACTGTCACACATTCTTTAGCTTCACAGCATTACACGAGTACACGAGTTCGAACTTTGTTTCAGTTAACAAAGAGAGAGAGTAAATTAACATTTCTCATCTTTCTTTCACACCAAATGGACATTTCTTTTGCTTTGTGTTACAAAACATAATATATATATATAAAACAACAACAAAGACATATGTCATTCATATTTGTGCCAATGCAAACACGAGAAGAAAAAGGAGATTATAATAGTGCATCAGTTGTTTGTTCAGTACACACTATCAGACTCTGTCGGCCCACTAGAAAGTGCAACTGAACTGTACGACTAAACAGTGGGGTTGACAGCTCCGTCCAGGTTTCAAAGGAGAAACCCATCCTATTTGTGTGACTATATCCAACAGATGCCACAAAGAAACAATAATCCAAAGGCAAAGAAATACTATGAACTTGTTAAAACCAAGTAGGAACCAATCAGAATACATTATCTGTCATGCATTCATCAAGCAGCTCACAATATAGGGAGGCAGCTATAGAACTGAAACCTTTAAAATGGATATTATTGAGCATGCAAAACTTGGTAGCACTAATTTTATTTTAGCCTTAGCCTCATTCAGAGTATTGGTATTATTTTCATGTTCCGGAACCCCTGAGACTCAATGACATCATCCATTCTAAAGGTTTCATTCTAAGCCTGCTGTCCACATTTGTCCACATAGTGCACACTGGGACATAAAAAGACACAGAGATAATGACAATAACATCATAGCTCCTAGAGCTCCTTTCCAATACTGTTCTATCATCATCATCATTAATAAAGGCAACAGGACTGAAAAGTCTCTTTTCTTCCTTTTCCTCTCACACTCTTTCTGCTGATTCATAGCTCAAGTGGGAAAGAAAGGCATTTATGAAAAGCAGAATACTGATAGCGAGCAGGAGTCCATCCCGCATGTGTGCAAAATTTTTGGCCACGAAGAGGGGTACGCAGGGACGCCCCAACATCTGCGGCTTCTAATCCACTCTCCACAGGGCGAGGACAGGGCACAGGGATGGGATGGGAAAGCAAAGCCCGTTAACAGAGACAAGGGGCTGGTGGGAGACTAGGGGTGTCAATCATTCCAGAAGGAGGCGGGGCCATTGTCTGTAAACCCTGCCCACATTTTTTGCTACTTCATTCTGCTCTGAGCTGCCTCAGGCAGAGTTAATCTGGTCCTGGCACAAAGCCTTTCCCCTTTCAACGCCATCGTCCTCCGTAGCCTCTTTTTAGCCTCTCCCACCCCTCGTTTTGGAGGGGGCTGGGGGGGGGGGGTAGGAGGGTGTCACAGGGTGACTTTGCTGAGTCTGAGGGACAGGCTGGTGCGGTGGGGGGTCCGAGGGAGCGTGGAGCTGCAGCGACTACGTAGCTGCACCGGTCGCCCCGCGGAACCGCGCAAACGCAGCAGAAAGTCAAAGTTGGCCGAGGTGCTCATGGCGTAAAAGACGTTGGCGTTGTCTGGAATCACCAGCTCTGAAGAGAAAAGCAAAAAAGAAAGAGAAAAGGGGAAAAGAGGGAGAAGAGACAGAAGGACACACACACACACACACACACAGGGTAGAAGAGACATGAGAATGTGATTACAGTGTCACCATAACAAGCAAGCACCTAGTCAAAACACATGAAGGACTGTCCTTATCTAGTCCATATTAATAGAGTGAAGTATTTTGAAGTCAAAGGGGTTTTTCTTTATATAGGCAGGACACAGTTTGAAGAACATACCTCTCTCATCAGAGATCACTTGTACTAATTCATAATTATCAGCCTGTTCCTCATCCAGGTTGTGTTTGGCAATGGCTCTGGAGATGACAGCTGGTGTTTTGTCTTGACTCGTGAGCTGGGGAAAAGAACAAGCGCTTATTACAACGGGAACAGACTTCCCAAGAACTCCTCGCACACTTTCTAAGGACTAGGCAAATGACCGTCTATTTGCAACCGACAATTAAATGCAAATGTACGCTATCTGAATTGGTTTCTCTCGTTTGCATGGCGGCAAAGCCCAGCAAAAGCACCAGGACGCCAACTCACCAAAATACTTTTGTAAAGGTTTCCGTTGCCCTGCTCCAGGCTGACTCTGATGATGCAGGCATCCTGAGCTTGCGTGTTGTACGCGGGGGGGAGACTGGGAGAAGTGGGGGACATGGGAGTTAGGGAGACCGAGCGACGGTGAGTGCAAGGAGGACCGGACAAGATAGGAGAAGCCAGGGAGAGAGGAGCACTGGCTGACGAAGAATTTGTGTCCACTGAGTGCAGAGAGTTACAAGAGGAGGACTCCGAGAGCTAAAAATAAAACAGACAGGAGTTAGCACAGGCTCCGACCCTCGGGAGTACCGACTTGTCTTTCGACAACGACGCGATTATTACCTGTTGGTGTGCCTTTTTCTGGTGAGTGTCTGGAGTGTGCGTAGGGGTCAGGCCCTCGACGTCCGAGGGGCTGGAGTCAGAGGAAGACACGCTGACAGAGTCCATGCTCTCCCCTGAACTGCCAGTAGGGGGCGACCTGGGTGTTTCTCTCACCGGGGACCCTGTGGTTGAAGTATCAGTTCCCAAGAAAAGTCTAAAGGCAGAAGAGAGGAAAAGGTCAAAATACATCAAACACACAACAAACAAAAGCTCTCAATACAACACTGCACACAGTATATTATTTCACTCCCCATACTGGAAGTACATTGGTAAATATGGTTATGTATAATTCCTTTTTTATGAAAATAAACGAGTGAGTGGAAAGCGTAGCTCTACTCACAGACTGAGCCTTTTCACCATGCTCTTGCGGGGTTTGGGGGAGGTCGGACTGCTGTCTCCCAAACCTTCAATCTCACAGGACAGAGTATAACTGCAAAAACACAGGCCACCATGAGCTCAGGATACATCAACAGTCTATTTACGCTATTCCCTATCAGGAAGAGTTAAAGGAATACACAATGATATAGGAAGAAGAAAAAAAAAAGGAATGGGGAGCACATGACGGAGTGATAGAGTTGTGTACCTCTCTTCCTCTGAGAGCTGTGGCTGACACTTAAACCAGCGTAGGAAGCCTGGGTCAGCGGTCAAACAGTAACTGTTGCATGCAGACTGCAGCAACTTAATCTGAGCAATGACCTCAAACTCCTACAGAGAAACAGAGAGAGACAGAGAGAGAGAGAGTCACACACACACAGATAGAAGGAAAGATGTTATCATAAGTCAGGTTTTTACAGTTGGTTTTTTTTTTTTTTTTTTACATCAGTAAAGTTCTGAGGCTACAGAAAGACTCCACCCTGCTCAGACAAAAGTTTAATCAGTTAAATGTTTCAAAGAAGATTTAAGGGATATATTTTGTTTGGTGGGAACTACAGCGTAAAGAAAGCTCCTTTGCTGTTTGCCTCTGGCATCAGCAAGATCACACAAGCCAAATCCGAATTCTCACGTTCTAAAAGCTCTCTGGGAAAACTCGCCGTCTCGTTCTAGTGTGACCGTTTTAAGGTGAACAGAGTGTTTTCTTTCCTCTCTCTCTTTACAGTGGGAAAATAAAACAAAACAACAAAAAAAAAACATTTACCCTTCTTCTCTTCTCAAAGTTAATAAGGCCACCCTGAAAGAAAAAAGAAAAAGAAAAAACAAAAGGGAAAAAAAAGAGTGAACATTGAGCACTCACTCTGCGGTGTATTCAGCTATCACAAAAAAACGACCACAAAATAAGATAACACAAATTTCACAGCAACTGTGGAAGCGTTAAGTCAACAGCATTAACATAAAGGTGTATAAATTCTCTATTCATCTTCAGTTTAGTCTCTGTTATGTAAGACACGGCGTCAAGAAAAGCAGAGCCACTAACGTAGAGAGGTCTCACCTCCACGAAGTCGGGCAGCGCCGTGTCCAGCATGGTTAAGTCCGTCAGGAACGTGCCTAGATACGGTATCGTTCCCTGCATGGCGCCCTGGACAACAAAGACAAGCGATCTCGTTTTTAGCGTGTTTTTTTTTGTTTGTTTGTTTTTTTGAAATCTTAAATCCTTATCTTTCTTCTCCTTCCTTTCACCCCCCCGTCGTCCTTTATTTTTTTTTTCCATCCCTTGTTCACATCCCTCTGTCTCTCCCTCTCTCTGATTCCTAAAGTAAAACAGGTTTTTTGACTTTTTTTTTTTTTTTTTTGCAGACTCACCATCTCTTTCTGCAGCTGAAGTCTTTTTTGCGAACGTTTCTGGTGTTCCTTGGCACAGCTCTCCAGACTGGCGAATTTTGAGGTGCCCTCCTGAGGAGAAGAGGAAAAGTCAAGCTCGCCGGTCAGACAGAGCAGCGCAGTGGCAAAAAAAGTAGCGTGATGACGCACGGGAGATCGTGTGGATCCACACACGTCAGAATCGAATACCTTCATAAGCAGCTCTCGGCTGGTCAGGTAGTTGTTATGATCAGAAAAAATGTCCGACAGCTCCTCGAATATCTGCATACTGTCTCTGGAGAGTACAAAGGAAAAGAGAGAT
>NC_044503.1:8498456-8520956 GCF_902362185.1 Chanos chanos | reverse complement strand
ATCTCCAGCACAGCCTGGGTGCTGGTGAAGGCACGGTATGTTGACAGGAAGATGCTGGTGTAGGTCAGGTCATTATCGTCGAACGCCGTCAGGAGCGTCTCCACCAGCTTCTCCAGGGTCCCGGCCCGGATGCTCCGGATCTTACACGTCTCCAGCTGACTGACCGTGTGTCCAGGGGGCAGCCGGTCACCCTCCGCCTACCACAGAGAGAGAGAGAGAGAGAGAGAGAGAGAGAGAGACAGACATGAACAGAGAAGGGGTGAGAATGAGAGCCAGTCATGGCCAGATATTGCATGTCAGCCCGGCTAGGAAAAGAGAAAACTGGAAAGAAAAAGGAGGAGAAAGAAGTTGTGTGAGAGTCCTTGGTTCTGCTAGCACGCTACAACAGGAAACGCTACAATCTGCTTCTAATCATAACAGCCCCTCCTCCACCCTCTCTTTCTCTCTCTCTCTCTCTCGTTCTCTCTCTCTCGCTCGTTCTCTCTTTCTCTCTCACTCTCCTTCACCGAGGAAGAAAGCAGAGAAACTCTCTAAGATTGTCTGCTAAAAAAAAACTTTCATTAGATGAAAAACATATCTTACTATTCACTCACACAACAAAAGCATACTGATCAACTACAAAGAGCTGAACAAATGTCCAAAAAAAAGAGAAAAGTCAGTGATAGTTCACGCTCCAAAACTGGGTCAGAAATCAAACGTGCTAATCAAACATGGTGACGTCCTAATGTGAAAAATATGTCACAAATCCAGGGGCAAAGCATTTTCTCCAGAATTTTTTTTTTTTTTTTTTGCGGGAACGTGAATCTTCCTCAAGATTTGTGTTGTATCAATGCAAAAGTACATGTTCTTAAAAAAAAAAAAAGTATTGTCATAAACAATAAACACACTATGTTCAGCCTGTTCTTCAGTTCCAAAAGCTGAAGCATATATTTTTTAAATATACAAAATATGATTTGACTGAGTACTTAAAGGGTAAAATGATCCTGTGAAACTATTAACTCATAAGCAGTTAGTGAAGAGCCAATCAGGGCAAACATATAATTTACTTACATGTAAATGCTTCTTTAATCAAATTGGGTTTTTTTAATGTTGGTTTAGCAGGGTGAGGGTATTAAGGAATTTATGGTAAAAGGTTTAAGGGTTAGAAAACAGCCATAACATTCTGTGCAGTGTGCCCATGAATTGTGAAGTGTTTCTTTCAATTTTACGTCAGAGCAGTTTTATATAATCATATATTACATAGCTAGGTTAAACAACACCATTGTTTGCCCACATCTGATGAAAAACAAAGTCTTAAAACTCCTCTTCCTAAGAACTGGTTTTGTAAAGTGCATTTTTCTCAAATTGGCGCAATGGACCACTGACTTTCTTTGCCACTTTATTTCCAACAAGCATTGGACTCTGTGGTATTCACACATATAAAACATTTTTTATTACTTCTTCTTAAATTATCTTCTAATAAAAATGTAGATAGTTAAAAATATCTTTAAATAAAAACATGAGTAGCTTTTCCAACGTAAGGTAAACTAATAACGATTGAGACTTTGCCCTAGCAGGTCAACGAACATGTCTCGCCTAACTGTTTTAAGTAATAACAGAAGCACTTACCCCGAGCCATCTCGCCCCCTTGTTTGCGGCCTGCTGGATCTGGACCCTCTTCAGGGTCACATTGTAAATGGCCCCTTCCTCTACCTCCTCCCCCCAGTCCTGAACAGAGCTCTGTAGGGAGGGGGGGGAGACAAATTCCTTTAAACCACTGACAAATTGTGTATTCAATACTTTCAGGTGTTAATGACAATCAAAGCAACAGGTCTGATTTGGAGCGACAGGTCTTGCATCTACAAGGCATAAAATGATGTTAAATATGTATAGTATGTTACTGTGTTGAATACAGATAAGAAGAATCAGGTGGAGGTCAAAATATGTAAATGAACAAGGAAAATGATGACCGGAGAGGACCTAGAGAGAGAGACAGACAGACAGAGCCTCACTCCACCCCTGTATTGAGAGCTGAGATCAGTGCTGGCAAAGGCCGCTGGACTGAATGAGGGCCTAGACTAAGAGCTTTCACAGATTTCTGACAATAAAACATCCAGTTGCCAGAGTTGAACTAAACTTGATACTCTGGGAGATCCAAATCTGTAGAGTCACACCCACACACTTTCAGCAAGACAGGTTGTAAGGCATGCTTAGTACAGATTAGAACAAACTGATCAATAGTTCAATCAATTCTATCCTTTCCCCTCGATCAATAAATACAAGGTGACAAGTGCCTGACATAAGAAAATGCACAAAACGTTCTGGCCATTTCTGAGTAAGTTATCGGAGACTGATATCAGCTGTCAAAGCAGGACATCTTTATGGGGCAAGATCCAGGATACGTTGTTCTCGTACGAAAATGAATCAGATTAGAAAGGCAGTCTGAAAAAGAGTTAGCACTGGTGTAATAAAAAAAAAAAGTCAGACCGCAGTGCGGTACTGCTTTGCTCTCCACTAGGCCTCTAACTGCTACCGAGTCTGAGATAAAATGGGCCAACGTGTCTGTATATACCAGCTATTTCCTGTACAGTGCAGCGAGATAAATACTTCTCTCACTGAGTCATGCACTCCGCACTCAAAAACAATAGCAGGAGGTCTCTGGGCTCACTGTTCGACCCTGCTGAGTCTACAGTCTATGCACTGCGCTACCTCTTTGTGCCCGGAATAAATGCTTTCCAGAGGGCTTCAAAGAGGACTGTATACCCCCACCATCCAAACTGGGAGATTTAACTGGCTACATCCAAGAGCCGTATTAAATAGTTTGTAAAGGTCAGCTTTGAAAGGGATAGATTATCCTAAAAAAAGAGGGGGATTCCGGAAACCCAAAAAAGATGCTGAACATTTTAACCCACGGGTAGGTCAAATAGCATGGTGACCAGTCAATAAAAAATGTGTGGTTAAAAATAATAATAATTAAAAGCGGTAACAAAGAAAGCAAATTTATCTCGAGTGGCCTGTGTTAAATTGTCTGTCTGCATCACCAGTGGATGCTCACAAAGTCTTCGCTTCGGTTAAAATCTCCTAGCCCCAAGGGATGAAGCGAAAAAAAAACAGTCCTCTTTACTTGCCAGACAATGATGCAGACAATACACCCGTGATTATCGACAAAAGTGTCAGATTTTAAAGCCAATCTGCCCGCTTTTGTTTTCTCTCGCAGACGCAGCTGCTGCTCGCACCACTCGCCTCGAGGCAAGCACAATTGTTCTCCCTTTCACTAAATGTGGTCGGCGAAACAAAAGTTTTCGTTGGGGATGGAAAAAAGTAACGTGATCATATTTAGTTTGTGACAAATGACCACCATATTCACAAATATTATTTGAAATAATATGGTGATATAGATACATCGTAGAAAATGCAGCAAACTTTGTTTGACGACAATGAAATTCTCTGTGTAAAATTTTAATTCCCGTCAGCCACCCCCACTTCAGCTTTTCCATGCCCCCTCCCTCATTGCACCCCATGCTTTTCTTTGAGAGCTGACTTCAAACCGCAAAATCAACAGTCTGTAGCACAGAAAAAACAGAGGAACTTTTTACCATCTTAGCTTTCCAAGCGAATTTCATGGTGAGCGATTCTCTCATAGTCCGGGAGCAGCATCAGAGCACAGTTTAAGTCCAACGAGTGAAAAGGGAAAAGATGTTTTTAGGCTCCAGCCGACATGCGCCTGTTGCAACGGCGTTGTTCTATATATGTTTCTCCTCCACTACACACGCACAATCCGTCACAGCTCTGTTGTCTCTTCCCCCCTACTCTCCGCGATCCTTCGCCGTTCTTTCAAAACCCTCTTGTCCTCGCTCTCTCTGTTGTTGAATGACAGAGCTCCGCCCACTGCACTCCCCCCTCCTTTCAGTTGCCAATAAACGGAGGGTTTTTTTTTTTTTTTTTTTACTGAAAATAAGACTTTTAATAAAAAGATTTATTACTAATACCGTCAATTATGTCGTCAGTTTTGAAATGTTAGGAGTGCAAAAAAACAAAATAAAAAAAAACGAATGAGTAAATGTGAAAAGCAAATGAAGTGACAGACGAACTTTGGAGACAATATAAGGAAGGTTGGCGCGGCTGTTAATTGTTTCTGTCAGGATAGAGATGTTGAGTTGACGACCATGTGTCCGTGTGAACGCGTAACAGGATGTCTGTGTTTTCGTTTTGTTGTGCATTATGGATCATACAGAGCTTAGGATAGGAAGGAGCAGGGGGTGGGGGTGGGGGTGGAGGGGGATAAGTGTTGCTTGTTAACCAAAACCCACCTCACCATCATCACCTGGAAGACTAAAGCATTTTATCCTGTAGTTTTGAAGCACTTCCATGTGATCATTCATTCATTTACCTCTGGCCTCTAGTCATAGAGAAACTCATACAGAAAACAATCAAATGAGTCATCCAGTTAACTTCCAAAGACCAGTGCTGGTTACTGAGGTAACCTGCTGTGACAGCTCCTCCGATGAGAAAGAGGCAGGATGGATGTGCCACCGATCGTGTCCTCTGATTCTCCTGAACCGGGCTACGTCACACATTGCGTCACACTTGGCATTACGCACTGTTTGCCGGTGTTTCGGGCCACAGTGGCATCTTGGCAAAGTGCACATGAAAGCATACGCCCGCCCTCCCACTCCCACCCCGAAAAAATAACCCCAGGGAGGGCCAGCAGGGGTAGACCACTGTGGTCCAAACGATCGTCCACTGGCTGAGGGCCAGTTCCCAGGCTGGTCTTGCTGGGTGTCTGTGTTTACCTCTAGAGGTCTGGGAAGCAACGAACTGCGGTGGGAGAGGTCAAGACCTTTGCCCCCCCCTTAGGGGACAGCTGCACTCTCAGAGGGGAGTGATGTCATCCCTGTGTGTGTAACAACATTTCTGACAAATGTCAGACGCTCAGCTTGACTCGCACTGACGCACACTCACGTACACACAAACACCTCTCAGATCACACGCACACACACACACACACACACACACACATACACAATCTGCTGGCAGTGGTTTAGATACAGTGAGCTTTTATCTGTCCAACAATGACTACATACAGACTGCCACACTCAAATCTTGAGTTGCCACAGAGAAGACAATGACAACAGCATAATTGGCAAAATATCTTTTGAACCAACTATTTGCGTTTAATATGGCTCTGTAATATAAATGGATAAATATGCCCATTTGGAATCAGTGTTCTGTTTAGTTAATGGGAGGAGACATCCTTCTTGTGAAACCGTAAACAGCTCTGCGTAGCCTGACCAAACTTCACAGTAGGCCCGTATCTCTGCTGAATCTGGTCTCCGGCTGGAGAACCCCCCCCCTCCCACCCCTGCACGTAGACGCCACACTCGCTGAACTATGATGTAGATGGAGATTCCCTCCTTTCCCTTGATTCTCATGGGTCTAGAATCAGAGCAGCTTGCTCCTGTAGTGGACCCATGGAGGAGAGAGCAGAACAGCACAAAAACAGGAGGAGCAGGGCTGCTGCTGTTATTCCAGCGCTGTGGGGGAAAAACACACATTCCAGGAAATCTCCCGCTTCCTGCTGGCTGTCTCCTGACTCCACTGTATTTAGCTGTCTTCATACCTGACTGTGGAGTCGGACGCCATGTTCTGGCCGAGCGACAGGCCCTTAAAACCCGACGCGGCTACGGGCGACGCGGACGCGCGAATACGCGCACTCTAGGGGTTCTAAATAAGAGCGTGAAGCAGGGAGCTTTAGTGTCATAACACAGGGCAACAGAGAAGAGAGTGCTAGCTGCAGACTGATATTCCGTGGCAGGGAGGGAGTAGGAACTGATTTTGGCAGTCAGGGAAAGAGCAAATATGGCAGAGGAATTGGGAAAGATTTTCTGGACTCAAACATTTCAAATGGAATGGAAATTCAGAAAAAAATCGTAGAATTTTGTCATATTTTATTTCTGCTCTGTGTATTATGTATTGGTGAGCGAGAAACGTTCTTGTGTCTCTGTAACACCAAAAGCCTCAAATATTATGCTACTTGCCTGATTAATATATTGTATCAATTGTCTTAATTTGTGCTAAACTGTTTGAGTAAGCAAGTAAGTAAGCTACTTGAACAGCTGAGTTTCACTATTTTAATTCTATTGCACAATTTAGAAAAGTAATGTTCTGACTGGAATGGAAAGTATCGCTTACCATTATGGTCTATTCTCTCCGCTGACATGAAATGAAACAAAAACTGTACAGCTCTTTCCTGACACACGCGTGCATTAGAAAGAGTGGAAAGCTAACAAACTGCAGTGGAAATTTGGCCATTGTGAAACATGTGTTGAGAGGTTTTCTGTCAGTGCCCTCGGGCTACTAAAGTTCAACGTGATTCAGAGGGATTCGGTTCTCGGTCTGCTCTTTATTATCTCGTATAAATGAATGATGAGTTAGGTCTGTCCGTGTGGGAGCATTACAGAATGTGTGTGTGTTTGTATTTGCCACTCCGTGCGTATTGGACACGTACTGTGATTTCCTAAACGTGTCCAGCAGGTGGCAGTGTGCAGTAATGTCGTCCGCTCGGCAGAAAGACTGCAAACGCCGTCAGCTGGAGCAGTTAAAAACACTAGAAGAATGAATTTTTTTTTTATTTGCTATTGCATTGAGTTATGACACCAATTCAAGCAATTCAAATTTTTACTCTTTGCTCAAGGACACAATCATGACATCCGCGTTAAATCACGACCTTGTGCATGCTCACTTTCTTCCTAAAAAGTAGAGCAATACAACCTGATGCACTGTTGTTGACACAGATCCTACTGTTTAGTAAACCCTTTACAAATTACATCACGTGATTCAACCTCGTATAAAATGATAGACGCTCATATGATTCCTCTGGTAAAACTTTACACAAAGGTGAGGATTAGGGCAGATCCTGACTTGTAGGTCAGAGCTGAGATTACAGTCATCCGAATCATGCTCGGTTATATCTGCTGGGTTTGGTTGTATAAAAACAAATGGTAATCCTCGGCTGTGTTTTATATAATGACTAATAGGAGGACTTGTTCAGTGGCGTCGTAGTAGGGGGATTCCTAGTATCACTCACGCGCGCGCCCTCCTGCTAATAAGATCTAATTAAGTGCCGAAACCCTTTCTGTCTAGCCTGTTGCCGTAGCGATACCATCTGTCACTGCTGCTGTCTTACCTCACACCACCTTATGTCTACCTTATGCTCCAAAACAGTGTCCTGGCTGTGTTTACTTGCATTAACTTGTTATTGGATAATGCCAAGTCATACTATTGTCAAAAGCTAAAGTGTTTTAGGACACAAGGTCCTGACACCGCTGACAGCAGAGCTGAGATGAATACAGAGTGCGTTTGCTGACTGGGCGTTTTAATAACTGTCTCTCTGGCTCCAGTGGACCCTCTGCTCTGCTGGCATGGACCTTGCACCCCTACCACCCCCACCCCAGTCTCCTCTCCCTCAACTCTTTTGTCTCCCCTCCCTCTCTGGCAGGGCATGCAGTAAGCCCAGACACATGACTGGGATCAGGGATAGAGATGGGGGAGGGAGGGGGGTGCTTGCTTGTTGTTTTTCAGGCCCTGGCCATCAGGCAGCAGAGGAGGGAAAAGGAGGGAGGCTGAGGGGTTAGCAGTGTGCGGCGGTTCTCCTTCAGTGTGCCGTGAGAGGTTTTTAACAAGGGGTCAGAAAGCCGTTACGCCCGACACCCGCCCGCCCCGCGGTCATCGCTGCATCCTGGACTTTACACATGACTGTAAAGAGCTTAATTCGAATGTATCCAAGACCCCCCAGAATTCTATTATGTTAGCAATTCTTTTTTTTCTGTTCACATAATCTCTCTATTTCTCTCTCTCTCTCTTCTCTCTCTCTCTTCTCTATTCCACACTAACTTTCTCTGCCTACTCCATATGGGTTAATGAGTTTCTGCCCCAGTTAAGTCACTTGTCCCTTGGGTCTAATGCCTAAGGCTGGATGTCAGGGCAAGGGGTGACAACATTTCTGTTACTGACTCTATTGACCATACATACTATAGTGTATTCGTGACCTGAATTATTTGCAGACCATGTACAGGAACTCAATAGTGCATTGGTGTATGCTGCCTTTGGACATTGCAAAGTATTAACAACCATAGTGACAGGTTTTCATTAAGATCTAGCTTTGCTCAGATCTGAGAGTGTTGCAGTTCATGAGGAGAGTTCATTGCCACTGTCCCTGAGGATAGCAGCTCACTGGTTGATGAGGTGATTTGGCTAAACCTTCTCAGTATAAGAAATTTTGCGTTGACACGTTACATGACAAAAACTCCATCCCTCTCTCTCTCTCTCTCTCTCTCTTTGACACATTACGTGACAAAAACACTCTCTCTCTCTCTCTCTCTCTCTCTATTTCTCTGCCAATTGCTCTCTTACATATTATATATTACAATCACACATTTCATAATTTTACCAAACATGAATATGAATCACAACATCAGTAAAACAAAACCCAGTCATGAAGATATGACTCACGCAGCTTCTGAATGACAGACAAAATATCTCAGTATCATTTTTCAATAAACACTTGCTTCATACTTTCTTTCTAAAAAAAAACGGGAAGCGCTTCAGATCTATGCACGAGAAGGGAACGCTTTGTCTGCAGCTTTTAAATTCAGCGCAATCCGCCTCTCCTGGGCACGCTCTCGCGGTCTGCCAAGTGCTTCCTCATAGGCAGCGACCCACATTGAATGACCCCTTCAGGGGTTACTGTAAGTCACTAACTAGTGCTACATACACAGTTTCAAGTTTGTTGACCCGAGTTCATTATCCCTTCACTACCGTTCTCTCTCCCTGTAAAGTTGGAAGAATATCAAGTGTCAGCCATACCACTGGCTCCTGTATCAGCTTTTTATGGGCCGCTTGAGTGCTCCCTGACACGGCGCCGTAATGCTCGGGAACTGTTTTCGCTGGTTTGAGCTGCACTTTGATCACAGCTCTCGTCATCAAGCCAATGAACAACACCGTCATTAAGCGGCTGATTAGGCCAATCGCAAATTTACGAATGCTAGGGCTCATGACTTTGTGCTTGAGGGAGCGAGAGAGCGGAGGAGATAGGGCAATCTGTTTCCATGGCAGCGAAGCAGGCTAAGGGTAGCCATGTGTAGACAGTACATTTGAAGTACACTTGACTAAGCATGAATTCGAAAGTTACACAACTTGCTACTCTGTCGGGGCGTGAAGCGACAGTGTCTTCCAGTTTGATACGGTTATGAGAGGAAATAGAAGACGAATAATTGAGCTATTGAAAATGAATGCGCACACACAGATGAGGGAGACAGCATGAATTGAATGCGGGGGAGAGGAAAAGTGACAGAAAGAGTGAGAGTGTTACTGGCAGAGTTCGGGAGGGGGGGGGGCAATCAGTTAACCCCTCATTCCAAAAATGAGAGTATGAGGACTGACAAAAACATAGAATCATTGTGTTGCGCGTTGTGCGAGCAATGTGAGAGATGTGTGTATGTTTTGTGTACGTTGGTGTGTGAGCTATGTTAAGTATGTGTGTGGAATCTGTGAGTGAATGCTGGGCAGAGGCAAAGAGTCAGCTCTCTGGCCTTTCTGCCCAACGGAACAATGGACGGAAACTCTCCAATGTGTGGGGAAGGGACGTCAGCCAGGATGTAAGATAAGGACCGCAGGAGGGCCATCACGGACACACACACACACACACACACACACACGCACAAATATATAATAATTTATCTTCCACGCATAAATCTGCTATTGGAACATAAGGAAAGCACACCGAAGTTACGTAAATAACCCAGAAAAGTCGCAAAATTAAACAAACAAAAAAACTGTCGGTCTACTGCTCATCAACTGTGCTTTGGAATTCATTCGCTCATTCTCTGAGAATTGTAGAATGGAAAAGAAAACCTTTTTTTTTTGTTGTTGTTTTTTTTCCCCCCATCACTCACACAAGATCAAGCACTCTTTTCCCCTCTCCCTCTTCTCCAGTCACTCACAAATTAAAATGTGTGATGATCATTCATGTTAAAGATGTTATGATGCAATAACTGTGCTTGTGTAGGAAACTCTGAGCCGTTTCTGTGAAAGTGTTGATGCAGGTCTTCTGAATGGAGAAGACACTTTGGGGAGTCAGAATTGGAGGTCAGCATAGAGAACAGGCTGTGTCATGGATGGTCAGCTCTCCTTATGACTACCCAAAAAATGCTGACCAGAGGCAGTTATATTTCCCGCTAACTGTTCCCTCCCTTTACCCCTCAAAGCACTTTTATCCTCTTACCAAAAAAAAAAAAAACTGCTTTTTTTTCTCAGAGGGCCACACATAAACAAACTTAGCTAACAAATCCTCCCAGCCTTGAACGCAATTTACCTTTACCGACAGTCATTCGTGCCAAAAGTAATGGAAAAGCTATTATGGATGATTGCGCAAGATTTATGAAGAAAGTCCCGTCAGTAGGGGGCTTTCTATGTAACTTTCACGTCTCCAAAATTTGTCTCATTGTTTAAGCAATCTTTCTGACCACATTACAGATTTGGAGAACTGTTAGCCGGCCCAGTGGAACACAACATGCTGGCAACCTGAGCTAGAACAGTTCTGGGTGTTTATTTGCTGAATCCATGGCAAACCTATTTTTTTTACTGCAGGAGTGAAGTTACAACATCCGCTAAAATTGGGAACTTCTCCCTCTACCCCAACAACCCCCCCCCCCCAACCCCCCTGTCCCAGCAGCATCATTTCGTCTGATTGGCCGTGTGTGTGTGTGTGTGTGTGTGTGTGTGTGTGCGCGTGCGTGTGTGTGTAATGTCTGTTTGCGTATGTCTCCTCTTTATTCTCTCATCATATCTGATTTATCTGAGCAACTAAAACCAAACCAATTCAGACTAGTCACTCTTACACATCAAAAAAAAAACAAAAAAAAAACATTAAAATAACAGTCTGCACACACGAAAATACCGATCTGAACATGCCATAAAACTGAAAAATTTTTGTATGGGTTTTGACAAATGAAGCTGGGTTAGGATCTCGTCAAATAGTTATTGATGAAACCATATTGACCACAGAGACACACAAAGTCCATATAGAGCCACACCAGTTAATGTGGAAATTTGTAAAATATCAACCTTCACGTGAATTTTGCATTAGCGTATGATTTCACGACTCATTACTTCTGATTCATGCACAGCATGCTGTATTACCTCCATCCCAAATAGGATTTCCCAACTATCCACATTCCCAGAAGTACCCCCTCCCTAACCCCCCCCTCCTCCTCCTCACCACCACCCCCCCCCCCCCTCATTTTGCCAGCCTCCTCAGGTGCGTAAGAAAAACACCAGTTCCTCCCGTCTCACTGAAAGCCTATCATGATTTTCTCCATGCAGCATGTTCGGAGAGAAATGTTACTCATTCAGCATACAACTGCATGTATACACATCAGTGACCACCACCAAGCAAGAGAGGCACAGGTCCCCTGCTCACCTCACCTGACCAGTGAGCACATTTTACTGTCCTGTCCACTTGTGGACATATGGTTAATTTATACGAGACATTTCAGTAGATAAGACAAACTGGGGCAACCACACAGTCAAAAATAAGTTCTGACATAAAGAATATCCAGTAAAGGTAAACTTAATTCTCATATTGAGTTTGAACGTTAAAGCTATCACACGCAACTGTTGTAATACCGTTCCACGGTATGTCGCAAATGTATGAGGGTGAAAGCAAATACACGTTATCGCGACGGATTTGATAGACGCGCATAGCGAGGAGGCTAAGCAAACTAAATGTCAACAAAGCGGAGGTGGAAAAACAAAGCAAAGAAGACAGAGAGAAGACAGGAAGAGGACAGGGACTGAGGGACTCACTGACCCAGTGTCGTGGACTGCTCTCCGGGGACCGAGGCTGATACCTCTGCAGGGCCACCCCTCCATCCTCATCCAGATCCAGGGAATGCGGGATTGGGGGCCAGGGCAGGAGCGATGCCAGTGGGTAATGAGATATCATGCCGCCCCAGCCGCCCGCCTGGGCATGCTCTGCTCTGGTCGGCAGGGTGATAGAACCCTGGTTCTACTGGGATGGACGGATTCTGCGCTTCTTCTCTCTCCCTCTTCTCTTCACGGGTGCCGGTCCTACCCGGTCGTGCAGACAAGCGACGAGCTGGAGGTTGGCACTCCAGAGACTGAGACTGTTTGAGTACACTGAAGTTTCAGGAAAGCCACACAGCTTGTAGTGTAGATCTGTTTTTGTTCTTTTTTTTTTTTTCTTGCGTGTTCTGCGGTCCTTCAGTTCCTTCTTGTTGTGAGCTCAGAGGGGAGATTTGCTGACTGGGTTCCCCTTAGAGAAGCAGACTCAGTGTTTCTTAGCAGACTCAAGTAAACACACACACACACACTCTCTGTAGCCCTATAGCTGCTGAGTACAAGAGGAGCTTGGCAGCTTCTCAACTTCAGCCACATGAGTGATTAAAGTCTATTGTCTCTCTCTCGCTTCGCCTCTGCAAAGGGGAGGAGGGGCCAACTCTAGGCTCTGCCCCCCTGGACTGAGAAGAGTGTGGAATAGACAGAAGGAGAGAAAGAAAGACAGGAAAAAAGAGAAGGGGGGGGGGGGGGCTGAAAGCATCATGTGAAAGAAGGAGGTTCACAGGATTATAGATTTAAACGTCTGAGCGTCACAATGCTCCTAAAAAACTTGCACAACTGCTTACGGTAAAAGAAAAAACAACAACTGTGAGCAAACACCCTCACACAACTTCACACAAATCCTCACACACACGCACTCAGCCCTGTGAAGACTGATGAGAGAGAGAGAGAGAGAGAAAAGTTGGGGGATGGATATGACTCTGAGAGAAATCAGAGGGAGGGCACAGCTGAGGAGGCAGCTGGAGTAACATGGAGTTACTCAGTAGCTGTTAGTAATTGTACTTGTCTGTTAACCAATAATTCATAGATGCCCTTTGGTACCGAGACTCAAGCCAAACTGTACAAACTATAATATGTGAAGGAGTGTGTGTGTGTGTGTGTGTGTGTGTGTGTGTGTGTGTGTGTGTGTGTGCGTGTGTGTGTGTGCGTGCGTGTGTGAATATGTGTGTATGTACATGTGTGTGTGTGTGTTTGTGGGCTTGAGAAGCAGTCAAGTGTGAAACTCCAATATTGTTGAGGAGGATTATATAGAAAAAGGATTTGCTATAACACAAACACAGTCTCTGAGACTGCATGCGCCTCACACACACACACACACACACACACACAAACATGCACACACACACACACAAAATCTCTGAGACTGCTCAAAAATGTGCACATCCTTAGCTGAGATGGTTAATAAGACACAGTGTTAAGTCAATTGCTTCCGATTGTTGCAAAAGTGCAGGAGTCAGCCCTTGCTTCCTGAGCAGGTAAATGAGCAGCCAGTGAGGAACCTTCAGCACAGCGACATCAGTAGGACGGCCAAGCCCTGCAAGACTCATCTACTCATCCACACACCTCTCACTCTGTCACTCAACAACCAGAGGGCCTTCACTCAGTCACTGACTGCACATGGATAAACTTAAATGTTCATTCACAGACACATACAACAGCACTCACACGTACGCAAGAGGAGAGGGAGTTAGTTGTGCATGTGTGTGTGTGTGTATGTAGAGAGAGAGCAAAAATATGACTGATTCAAAGCATTAATTACTGCATTCCTGTTTATATGACCATATTAACATAATCACATGGTCTGGCATGAGTTTCAGGTTCCTGATCAGTAAAGAGAACAATCACATGACACACCGTATAACCTTTATCTATGTCTCTGGCTTCTCCTCACAGTCAGTATTTTAACAGTCAGTATTTTAACAGACTCTCCCCCTCTCCCTTCCTCCCCCCTCCTCCTCCCCCGTTTCCTCCCTCTGTTGCTCGTTCCAGCTCTTGTCATCCCCCCAGAGAAAGACCCTCACTCAGAATGTCCATTTCTCTCTCTCTCTCTCTCCCCCCTTCATACTCACACTCCTCCTCTTGCTCTCTCTGGGGTTTGCTGACACAGCCACAGTAAGTAACTGGTACCAGTTTACACAGCTGGTCAAGTCCCAGACCAGTCATAGCAAAATTCATACTCGACACACTCACCACGATTATCACATTCATGCCACATACACATTGAGAAAGTTCTGGAAGGCACATAGGGGACAGTAAAAGGTCTTTATTTTCCTTTACCATATAGCTGCATGCCATTTCCTGCACAGAGAAAATCAACACAGTAGTCACTCTGCTACAGAAAGTGCTGAATAGGTTACATCTAAGGAAAACAGTGCATGTTTAACCTGCCTGAGGGTGTAGCACTGAATTTAATAGGCATTAAAGGTCATCTAGAATAATGAAAACAAGACAATGAAAAACGTTATATAAATCTAAAGGCCACATGACAAAGATGACCTGAATTTCCAGAGAATAACATAGGTAGGTACGCTTTAAAAACTAAAGGCGGTGATATCTCAAAATCGTGAGTTTGCTTCCTTCGCAGTTTTTTTGTTAGCTTTTGGTCATAAGGGGAAAAAAGTTTACTTAAGTAGTTGTTAAGTAGTTGTTAAGTATGTCACCTCATAACATTAAAGTAATTAAACTAACTTTTCAGTTTGCACAGTGAAAAAAAAGAGAGAGAGAGAGAGAGAAAAAAAACCCACAAATACAAACAGGACAAGCTCATGTGCTGATCCAAATCTTACTGAAACATTTCACTTTATTGAAACTTCTTGGCAACTATTATGTGAGGTCAGGTTTAACGTTGTCCTGCCCACTACTGCCCTCTATAGGCCAACAGAGGAACAACACTCCCAGTCTATTGATCAGTACAGCCCATGCAAACCTCAGGGTGTTAGTACAGTAAGTTGCAATCTCCATGGTGTACAACCAAGTCCCGCACCAAACAAACAGCAGTAGAAGCAAAGCCCACTCCCTGCCAAAGACAAACACACTGGCCGCGCTTTACACCGGCTGGATATCAGGATAAAAGGTTCCTATTTTCCCAAATGGAAGATAGATAACAGGGGGAAAAAAACAGGCTTTTACACACTGGGAAAGACTTCGATGAGGACAGAATTACCTGGTTTCACGGTAAGGAAAGAGGCGGCTAGAGAGCTTCGCAATACCATCTAAAAATTAATTGCTTTTACCTGGCGTGTCTCTCTGTGCGAGGAGCTTTCATCATAACTCTTCAATTCGCCAGCTCCCTTCTCATCCACTGATTTATGTCATTGATTTAGAGTGTGTGTGTGTGTGTGTGTGTGTGTGTGTGTGTGTGTGTGAGAGAGAGAAAGAGAGAGAGAGAGAGAGAGAGAAGGGAGGGGTCCATAAGGAGGAGGCTGAGTGTCTCTCTGTGAAAAGATGTAAATCTTGGTCTTTTGGTGTCTTACTCCTGTCTTCCCTCTCCCACACTGTGATACTCTATGATATATGACTCATTTTACCAGCTTACGTAACTCCGCTCAACAATTTGCATTGTAACTGGCTTGTCTCTCATGCTGTAGGTGATGTTGTTCTATCCATAAAATCAACCACTTGTCCAAGGTGAAAACTGAATAGAATACATTTTCTTTATTTTTTTTTTAATTCATTCTTTTTTTTAAAAGGAGAATTAGAAGGAGACTGAATGAGAACTGCCTGTTCTGTTCAAGGCCTCTCATTGTATTGCAGCAAAATCATACAACAGTTCTCCCCATGCTCTCTGCCATGTATCTTTAACACTGTTGCAGATATATTGTGACCTCTGACCTCTGAAATGTGTGTGTGTGTGTGTGTGCGCGTGTATGTGTGTGTGTGTGTGTGTGTGGGTGCATGCGTGTGTGTGTGCCATCCCCTCCAGCGTGTTTTGGAATGTGGGTCCAGGTGAGTTCCTGCCGTGGGTGCTTAGAGTGCCCCCAGCACATACACACAGACGCAAACACCCTCGTCTCGTTCTCCGAGTTCTGCCAAGCCTTCGGATTCCCAAGCGGCCCCGCCGGAGCCAACACGCTGCTGCTTTTCTATGAGCTCTGGAGCCAAAATGGCGTCCTGGTGCAGAAAGGAAGAGCTAGTGACTGCCCACATCTTGGCTATCACCCCGAAACCGTGCTGTTTGGCCCACATGGGTAAGTGAGGCTTTGACACACTGACTCATGTTCACCGTACGATAGCACCATATGGGTGGGCATTAAAGGCAAGAGATTGCTTTGACAAAATCTCACTCCTTTTATGAAACTAAAAAATCGGACAATAAAAATTTCCAACTAGTATACACACGCCATTGCCAACTTGTGTTGTTGATTCTTAATATGTATATTCAAAATGCCATACGTCCAAGTATTCGTCGGACGTGTATTGTTACGTGGCCAAGCTGGGTATGTTTGCATGTATCTATGTGTGTGTGTGTTTTAGGTTTTATAGAGTTCATGAAGACTACATGCCCCTACAGGATAATACACATGGATAGTTTGCATATGACTATTCGTTTCAGCACTTTTTAAACAAAAATAAACCCGTGTTACCAGGTTGTAGTTAAAGTTAGGATCATAAATCTTCAGATATAGTAACATGGGAGTCAATGAAAAGTCCCCATTAGTACAGTAAGAGACTTTTTGCGTGTATATTTTCGTGTGTGTACAGGTACCTGTTCTCTGTCTTGGAGGAGCACGAGGAGGTGAGCTCCATTCTGCTCTATTCTAACTACACACCATGTATGGAGCCTCCAAACTGGTGTGTTGACAGTGTGCTGAATTTTCTTGAGCGCCATCCCTGGATCCGACTGGATCTGTTCTTTTCCCAACTCCACAACCCCCAGAACCCACAGAACCAAGCCGGTTTACGTAGCCTGGCATCTCTGTGGCCTCGCGTCACCCTCTCCCCCCTCTCTGGCAACGCCTGGGGGGCGCTCATTCGTCGCTTCGTAAAGGACGCCCCTCCGTCCGCTACCCGCGACCCCTTGCCGCTGGGGAGAACGGCCGCGGACCGGCTCAACGCTACCCGACTCTCCGCCATCACGGGCATAGGCCCAGCTTTCATGGATCTGACCCCTAGAGAGGACACCCGTCCTGGGGCTCCCAGAGCTAAGGCACAGCCTCTGATTCTGCTCCCCCCGCCGCACCTCCACACCCGCAGGATACACACGCCGGCCAGGCAGGAGCCTGCTTCACCACGGCCCCGTCCACAAAGACCCCTCCTCCGCCCGATCAACGTGGTCAGGCACGTACGGATGCCTCCACCCAGACCGGTCCAACTCACACCCCCCCTTGAGTCCTCCACGCCACCCCCTCTCCTGCTGCCGGGGAGAGTGGTGGAGGTAGTGCAGCTGGTGGATAAGGAGGCTGAAACTGATTCTTCATCAAAGAGGAGCAGCAAGAGGGGCTGGTTTAAGTTCAGGAAGACGAAATAGAGATCTGAAGTCTGATGAATTTTAGGATCTTAACATGATCTGAATGCTATCTGACACTATCTATATGCACTCTGTTAGTTTACAAGTTGATATGTGTGTGTTTGTGTGTGTGTGTGTGTGTGTGTGTGTGTGTGTAAATGTGTTAAAGTGTGGCCTGCCACAGAACCCACATATAATTACATTCACACTCACTCCTTCCCCTGCGCATGCACGCACGTACAAACATTAACACCAGCACTAATGTGTGTGTCTGTGTGTGTGTGTGTGTGTGTATTGAATGCAATAGACTTGTGTCCTGAGATACACAAGGATTTTTATTGTATTGTACCGATATTGTAATCATCATCTTTCTCTCCCGTTCATACAACCAGCAAAGAGACAGAGAATGAGAGAGAGGGTGGGGAGAGAGAGAGAGAGAGAGCGAGAGAGGTGAAAGGAAGGCAGAGAAAGAGAAAAGAGAGGGGATGAGAGGAGGAAGCAGGCAAGAGCGCGTGACTGAGGCTGAAGCTGATGAATATTGCAGACCATGTCTGTGAGAGAGAGAGAGAGAGAGAGAGAGAGAGAGAGAGGTAGAGAGAGAGCGAGAGAGAGGTAGAGAGAGAGAGAGAGAGAGAGGTAGAGAGAGAGAGAAAGAGAGAGAGAGAGAGAGAGGTAGAGAGAGAGAGAAAGAGAGAGAAAGAGAGAGAGATTGAGAGAGAGAGAGAGAGAGAGAGAGAGACAGAGAGAAAGAGAGAGAGAAAGAGAGAGAGAGTGAGACAGAGAAAGAGAGAGAATGTGCTTCATCATTGTGTGCCAATCCTTACTGACAAATACACATATAAAATGTACAGACAAATACCTTGTAGAGGCTAAGAACACACCTGACGTCCTGTCTCCATCTGCCATGTCACACAGCATTTCCTATAATATACTATTTCACTCTGCACTCAAAAATAGCACACATCAACCAGACACGACTGTGTACAAGCATAAGTTAGCCACCTTAGTAATTAGCTGGTTTATGTATGTTGGTATGTATATGTTTGCATGTGTGTGCGTGCGTGTGTGTGTCTGTGTGTGTGTGTGTGTGTGTGTGTGTGTGTGTGTGTGTGTGTGTGATTATATATAGAGTTTTTCTTACCTGATTACTGAAACAGAATCCATCCATCAGTGCCAAACAGCTACGCTCCTCTTTTGATAACGTGAAGGAGGGAAAGAGAGGTGAAGTTGTTATCCCTCTTTCTCTTTGCATTCCTCTCTCTTTCCTTACATTTCCTCTCACACTCCCATCCTTACCCTGCTCGCTCTGTGTGTGTGTGTGTGTGTGTGAGCGTTTCTCATCCCACTCTGTGTTGAAGCCGTGCTCTCTCTACGACTGAACTTAAGTGCAGCAGAGACTCTCCTACACTGCTGTGATCGCTCTTACACACTCCTGTACGCGCACACATGCTCTCTCTCTCTCTCTCTCTCTCTCTCTCTCATTCTCTGAGATGTAGTCTGCTTTTCTGTAACCTTTAACCCTCTGTTTCCTCTTTTCTGTCTTTTCTTCCTTCCTCTCCCTTTGATTTATCTACAAAGGATTGACACTTCGCAAACATACGGACTTTGAACTGTTGTTTGATGTTTTATTTTCTGATTTAAAAAAAAAAAGTTGTAACCCTGAAATTTGATTGACAGACGACGCAATTAGACTGCATCCCGAGTCTTCTAAAAAGTCGCTATGGTGTCCCCTTCCTGTCCTTCATCTATCCTTCACAACTTACAGCTGCCCTGCAATACTATTTCTCAACAGCAGATGGCAGTGCAGTCCAGTATATTATCGCTACAGAGAATCAATCGCATCGACGCTTGGACAGTTGGTACATACGCTTCAAATTAGGCCCACACATCACTTAGCGCACATGCAGGACAAATTAAATCTGAAATACAGAGAAATTAAAGGTTTTCTGCACTCGTAAGTATAGACAGTTGGATTGGTTAGCTCTGGCTGTGTGATAATGCTTCGGGGCATTTGTGTGCTTGGGATGAGTCTGGAGATTCAGGGAGTCAGGCTTTCCCATATCCGCTCTGACTGGCTCTTTTATGAAACTCGGGTGTATCGTATAATCCTACGAGCTGTCCTGTTCTTTCTGGTCTGTCTCCCATACTGAGATTCACTCTGAGAAATGAACATTAAAACAGAGCAAAATGCATTTTTGTATCGCACGGCACAGCCACAGGCAGGGTATCCAAACAAACTCGTTTATTGTTTCTTTCCAGATCTATTAAGTAAAAGACGCATTTGACTGTCTGGGTCGTGTTCCAATTATGACACATAGCTCTTTGCATCCTGTTCTATTCAAGTAACTAAAATTCCGGTAGGACTAAGTATGTTGAGGAACCACAAAAATTAAAAAAAAAAAAAAATCCGAGTCTTTATCACATCTGTTATTTATCCTGTGAATTAAGAAAGTAAGGCGACAAAGAGACTGCCTAGAAGAATTGGATCGTGGCCCAGACATTCAAACACTTAAATGGATATTTGAACAATAGATATTTAAATAGATATTTTGTCTCTTACAGTGTATGATACAGTACAAAGAGCGTCATAACTACTGGGAAGTGTCTGTGAGGATAAGTTTGGTCTAGAGAGAGAGTTTAGGGAAAGTTGCCAAAAAGTCATACGAACAGCACATTATTGGGGATTAGTGTAAGCGGTTGAACAAGAACTGAGATTGTGATTCGTTTAAATTAGTCACAGACAGACCACACTGGCTTTATCCAGCCAACTCCATAAAATCTTTAAAATATAATCATTTTTAGGCAACGTCCCCTTATTATCTAAGCGCTCCACCAATCCTCTAAGCCCTAAGAATCTGGAGTTTTATTTATTTAGTCTTTATTTATTATCAAATCTGGACACAGGACCGGCCTGCCGCATAAAACAGTTACGATTCTCAGATTTGAATGAAAGGAGATGTGTTCAGAAGTTTTCAAAAGAGGAGCGTGGAAAATCACCGAAAAATGCGACAGAGGCCGCTGGACGAACAGATTTTTCAAAGCGTGGGTCCGTTTTCTCAAACACGCTTCCACTCGAAGACATTTTGACGTTCTCTTGTCGGATCCAGCACCGCCCCTCTGTGCCTGATACCGGGCCCGGAGGTCTATCAGCAGCGGGAGCGGAGGGCCGAACTCGCTTGCGGGTTTCCTTTGATGGAAATTCTGCCTCATTGCTTAAGACACTACAGCCTTTTCGAATCGACAAGAGAGCCATCTATGTTGAAATACACCTCCCAGACTTTTAAACACACACACACACACACACACACACACACACACACACACACAAACAAACAACACACAACTTTGTTATTGTACCATAATGGGATTGTAAAAATGCCTTCCATTTTAACTAAAGATTAATCACCTGATTCTAAACTTAAAAAAGGAAATGTGTTTTTTTAATGGTGAGAGAAATATCTTTTTTTTTTTTCTTTCTTTTTTTAAGTTTTCCAAAGCTAGGAAAAGCAAACGCCCTCAGTTGGTCCCCACTCATCAGATGTTTACGACCTTTAGGGGACAGTTGGTCCACATAATGCCACATAAACACACACACACATTCACACACACATACGCACACGCACGCATTCACACATGCGCACACACACACACACACACACACACACACACACAATTTGTATTCTGTCAGCTATAAGCTTCATTTATTCCCTGGGCTACCCATAAACCACATCTGTTGTTTTTAAATTACAATAATCTTCAACTTTAAACACAAAAAAAAAAAAGGTCCTGACTTTGCCTGTTCCAAACAGCAGTATCTGTTTTCCACATGTTGCAGTGTTTCAATCCTTCCAGTTAATCCTATCTGTCTCTGCATGTGGGCAGTGTGTCCCCTACACACAAGTTTCTCCTGAGTTTCTCTCAGAGTCTCTCTGTTGTCTCGCCATGTCTCAAAATGTCCTCTCGAGACAGCTTTACACACAGGTTTTCACAGTCTCTGGCATGCGCAATGAATAAATAAAGCTGGGGGGGAGGGGGTTGCCGGGAGGGGGGGGGTGGCTTTCATTACATCATCCTGTCTCTTAGCGCATAGGCCACTCTGCTCGTTAACACCCAGCCAATGGAAGAAGCATCTCAGCCCGCTGTTATGCTATTGGCCAATGGGGATCTGTAAGAGACAGAGCTGAGCGGAGTGATGCACTGTTGAATGATGGGCAGCATGTGTGTGTGTGTGTGTGTGTGTGTGTATTAGAGTGTCTATCAGCTGCCTCAGAGTTCGTCTCGCGAGGCCCGGGCCGCGGGGGGCGGCGTCTCCCCCGTGACGGTGTTTTGGGCCACCTGCTGGATGCGGCCTTGCTGTCGCGTCTTGCGGGCGTGCTGCCGGTCCCAGTCGGTGCTCACCGCCTCATCGTCCCAGATGGTGGAGGTTTCCGTATCGCTAAAGTAACCGGGCTCTCCCGTGTAGTGCGTCGGGTAGAGGAGCAGAGGTTCCACCGAAAAAGCACGAAGATCGCGTGGTTCAAAATGCGCCATGTAGTCCGCGCTGAGAGAGAGAGAGAGAGAAAGAGAGAGAGAGAGAGAGAGAAATTTCAATCCGAACTGAGGAACCAAATGTGTACTTTACCGGGGTGGGACTGATTGAGTTCATTTCTGTGGTGGTCTAATCCTCTAAGGCAGGAAATTTCCATGTAAAGACTTGTAAACAACAACCTCCCCTTCTTCCTCTCCCATCCCCGCATGTACTGTATAGCTGTATATTTGTCTAAACAAACCAAAGCACACACAAAGTTACCGATTATAAGTAGGGAGAGTTAACTCAAGCCACCTACCAGCATGCACACACATGTGCAGACGGACACGGACAGACACGCCGACACACACAGATTATCGTTTATTTGCATAGAAACACATCTCACCTTCACAGTTCTCCTAACTAACCCAAAACCTCCCCCCTACCCAAAACTGTATCAATGAGATTCCTGTCCCTCTCCAGCTAGCAGCAGGAAGAGCTATTCTGACCTCACATTCCTCAGAGAGAGAGAGAGAGAGAGAGAGAGAGAGAGGGAGGGAGAGAGAGAGAGAGAGAGGGAGAGAGAGAGAGAGAAAGAGAGAAAGAGAAAGAAAGAGAGAGAGAGAGAGGGAGAGAGAAAGAGAGAAAG
>NC_044503.1:8485956-8493456 GCF_902362185.1 Chanos chanos | reverse complement strand
GAGAGAGAGAGAGCGAGCAAAAGAGAAAAGAAAGAGAAAAGAAAGAGAAAGAGAAAGAGAGAGAGAGAGAGAGAGAGAGAGAGAGAGAGAGGTTATGACAGGGTGATCTGATTAATGATTCCAAGTCTAGTCTCTCTGTGGTATCTCCCGTTTGGCTTCATGTGTATGTTGTAGAAACATAAATGCAGTAATGAATAAGTCCACTCACCAGGATATAATCTGCCCAGCGCTCTCTCGCTGCCTTCAGAGCAGCCTGTCGTAACTTCATTACATGGTTAAAACGTGACGGGGGCCAGTGCTTGGGCCCCCACTCATCTGTGTAGGACCTAGGAGACATTGAGAGACAGAGGACAGAGCCATAAAGACACACAGCCCACTTCAGTGTGTGTGTTTGCATGGGTGTGCGCGTGTGTGTGTGTGTGTGTGTATGTGTGTGTGTGTATATGTGTGTGTGTGTGTGTGTGTGTGTCTAAGGGCGTGATAAGGGTGGACCAACTATGCTTGAATGAGGTAACGTTGGAAAATGATTGTTAATATTCAACAATGACTTTATGTGCCTATTTAGGCAGCAGTACACTAAAAACCCTGCAATACTGGTTGAGGGTGTACTGACCTTGGCTCTTCCATAGGTCTCCATTCCACATAATGATAGCGTCTCTGAGCCTGTTTCAGCCATTCTCTAAGCATAGCAGTAGTATTGTCCACACTGTGGTCAGTGGCTGCCCTGTAACACAACACAGTTCATGTTTTATATGGACGACTGTATGAGTTCATGAGCATGAATGACTAGGCTTGAGGTTCTATACGACAAATTTCTAAGAGTAAGAGTGCTGATCTAAGATCAGTTTGTCTCACTGTAATTTCAATAAATACAATTATACAAGCTGTGCGGGGCTGATCCAGGATCAGTACTCTGTTTCAGGTGCTTAGGATGCTTATTTGGGCCTTGGAATCTATTCAGGAGGAGAACTCTACCCCAAATCTGATACATCACATAGTGCACCAAATCTGTTTGAGGTCTACTTCACCGACATTGCAGAGAACTACACTGACTGCACCACTGGATTACATCATTACAAACCATCCCACTGCAGTAAATGAGAATGTTAAAAAACGAGCCACAGAGAAACCGTGAAGACTACAAGATGACACAGTTCTATGTTTTTCAGGCGTGTCTGTATGTCTTCCTCTTTCTCTTTTTTCAGTCTCTTTCTCGCTCTCCCTCTCTTACACACACACACACACACACACTCACACACACACACACTCATACACACACAATATTTTCAGTGACTCAGTGCTGGCTGGCAGTTGTAGTGGAAATCTCCACACCAGAGGGCAAATGCAGAGAAGCACAGCATGTAAAGCTGTCAATAAACAAACAGCTTGTACCATCTGGAACACCTAAATACACACACACTCACACACACACATACATACATACATACACACACAGAGAGAGCATACTTCACTCATTGTCTCTCTGGATTATGTGAGTGGAAACATACAAGCAGTGTGGATGTAGACGTTTATAGATTATAGTCATTATGGTAAAAAGACATATGTGCTGTGGATGTAGATGTTTTTGGATTATAGTTATTACGGTAAAAACACAGAGGCAGAAAGGAACCCGACGATGTTAATTCTGGAACACTGGACCAGGTTCAACTCTCACCTGAATCTCCCTTCATCGTCCAATATGTACTCACGGAAGGAGAGGCCACGAGAGAGAGAAGCCTTCTTACACACACACACACACACACACACATGCACACACACGCACGTCCAAACACACACACACACACACACACACTCACACTGAGTGGAGTTTTCCAGTGTTTGCAGTAAAGATTCTTACTGTGCCCTGTGCAGACAAACAAACACACACACACACACAAACACACACACATTTTAAAGCAGAGACAACCTGTGAGGGGTGTGCTAGGCTAGACACACACACACACAGACACACAGACACACACACACACACCTACTGACTCGAAAGTGTAGGACAGTTGAGAAGGCGTGAGCACTCAGACATGCAAACTTGCACCAAAAACCTTCTGACAGCAGCCAGACACTATGACTAAGGGTTTGTCTCATGCATGCGTGTGTGTATGTGTGTGTGCGTAAGTGTGTCTGCGTGTGTGTACACACATTTATGTGAATGCTTTGCAGTAAAGTGCAGGTCTGTGCTTCAAAACGTGCGTGTAAAAGCTGTTTGAAAATAGAGGTTGCACAGCTTGATAACTAGTCTGAATCTTTATCACGGGGTAAAACCACCTGACACACAGGTAATGAGTGGATATGTTGTACTTTACAAAGCCTTTCAACCACTAAATCCTGCACTGCTTCAGGGAATAACTGTGTCCCTGCCTGTCAGTTCTATAATGACAACAAACCTTACAGTCAGACACAAGCCTCATTCTCAAACAAAACCCAAACCAACCAGAGATACAGAGGAGCACGGATTTATCTGTGACATTTATTGCCATTTTTACTGAGGAAATCATCAGCTTCATGTGGTCACTGAAAGTCTTCAGATACAAAAAAACAACAACAACAACACAATTTTCACTCTTAAAATTACCTCATGGAGCTCAGTCAACAAAAGTCTACCAGATGGGCATGAGGGAATTTTGTTTTTATGCCTCCTGCTAAAAGTTAATGTTTTCACATATGTTCGTGGCATGGGAAAGCCAAGAATCCCAAAGCAGCTGTAGGTTACATTGTTCCATTCTACAAGCCTCTAACCACTGACACATACGCAGTAGCTTCTCCATTACAGACTCCTCTCTTAAGCTCCACTGTGTGACTTCTCCACGCGATGCTGTGCATTTAGCCAAAATTTCTTGCGCTGACTGTCGTCCGAAACACAAAATGAAGGTTTACAGTAGGTTTGGGTGTGCGGTGCACTTGCAGAAAATAATTGATTTGACAGTGTTTTGTTATGCAATGAACGCTGTGTATTCTTACATAACTGAATGTGTATGTGTGTGTGTGTGTGTGTGTGTATGAGTGTTATTATACTATATCCCAGTATAGGTTTCCCTGTGTGTGTGTGTGTGTGTGTGTGTGTGTGTGTGTGTGTGTGTGAACGCACGTGTGTGTATGAGTTTAATTATACTATATCCCAGGTTTCCGTGTGTGTGTGCGTGTATGTATGTTTTTGCGGACGTGCGAGCATATGTTTGAATTCCTTTGGGCCTGTATGGGCAGCAGGTAAAACAGTAAGATTCAGGCATAGACAGGAAGATGGCCTGAGGTTAGTATTGACGGTCTTCTTATGAACAGCATGCACTTCTGTTTTGTTGGAGTTGCGCTCCATCACAGTCACCCAGACCTATCCTCATATTCACGACACGCCTCCCGTTATCCTTTTGCAGCTAAGGTCTCTACCGACCACAAAAAGCTACATGACCTATAAGGCTACCAGCAGCGTGCCAGCCAGGGTCCTACTCTGATAACGTGTTTCTCAGTTTCTCTGTTTTATAAGACAAACGTAGTGTTTCCCGGTCGTACGCGTAGAGGTTCGTAGCACTGTCTTTTTAAGATCTGTCCCTGTTCTCCATGATTCAACTCATCAAGTAATGATCAACCCCTTAATTAGGCCGGCGCAGCCTGCTAGCTAACACCCGTATTCGTAATAATAGTTCAATATACAAAAAAACTGGCTTAAATTAGTCGCCAAGTGGGAAACGGATGTGGAGACGGCCGGGGATCAGTTCGATACAATCTCCTTTATTGTAAGTTTCGGGTTAAATTTTGCAGAATTTACAGGTGTGTTGTAGTTCCGTTCTCCAACCCGTTCACACGCTGACAGCAATCATAATTATCATATGAGTGTAAGTGTACTTTAATTCCAATCTAACACTCGTTGACAGTAATAATAATGAACAGCTAACTCGCCAGATTCGTGGCTTCCGATGATAGACCTATACTCTCACACAAATATAAGAATAATTTATTCAGGATTCTTTGTCAAGCATTTTGAATTAAGTGTAGCAACTTTGTTCTTTGTGAACCAAAGCTGAGTGATTCACGCTAATACATTCACGCATACGAACACACCCTGAAAATATCACTGTCACTGTGGCACATATATCTACGTTCCGGTTATTCTAGTGTACAATTATTGGAATCGGTATCGGGCCCGTTTTTTGCCACGTCTCCGATATGAGTCCAATTAGTCCAACACACGGTGTATACTGTTCTAACGACGCATGTTCTGACATCTACATATGCGTCTGTTTATAGCTTAATAAACGTAGCCCTGCTGGGCGGGAAGGAAGTGTGATTTGGGGTTACGAGGTTCTGAGTGGATGCAAAGCCCCCCCCCCCCCTCTTTCTCTTTATTTCTCCCCCTTTCTCCTTTTTGAAGTTTACAGTATCTCTCAAGCCCATTATCTTGTAGCCTGTGGCTCTCCCTCTTCTTTTTGTGTCTCTTTATGAAACTCCATCTGGAAAACACATGCTGTTCACCTACACAGCCACACCCCTCTCTCTTTCTTCTATGCTCTACATTACTTTATTCTTTCCATCCATCACAAACGCATCCTGGTTAAGACGTAAGGTTGAGAATAAGGCTACGTCATTTGCAGTGTCTCTGCTGGGCTTCAGAGCTGGTAAACATGTATACACAACATATGAAAAGGAGTACTGGGTTGTGGAACCATAGGCTTCCAGAACAAACAGCCAGAAATAATATTGAAAACACATATGCCTGATGCATAATTATACCAACTGCCAATAAAGCAATAAAAGTCGTGGGTTTGGCTATTAATGTCCATTGGCTGATTAGAAGCAAATGTTTTTGGTGACTTTTTGAAGCTTACCTATAGCATTCTGTAAAGCAGTGTGTGTGTGTGTGTGTGTGTGTGTGTGCGCGCGCACGCTCTGTAAGGACTTGGTGACTGTCCCTCTGTCCACAGGCTGACGTGGCTGGGTCTGTAGGTTGGGGGGGGGGGATGGGGGGTGAAGGGAGCTCCTGAAAACATGCAGCTGAATTCCTTACACTTCACTCTGTCAACAGAGCACTGCTGCCCCCACCATACCCTACTATACATACACACACACATACATACACACATACATACTACACACACACACACACATGCACACACACACGCACACACATACACATGCGCACGCGCTCACACACACACACACACACGAACATACACACATGCACACACAAACACACACACTCGCATGCACACACACACTGCTTAACAGAATGATATAGGTAACCCTCAAAAATCATCCAAAACGTATGCTTCTCATCAGCCGATGACCATTCACAGCCAAAACCCTGCACTCACCCGATGAGACACACAGACATATTCTCTACATATGGAAATATTCGTACATATTCTTCTCTGGGAGGCTGTTCTTGAGGAGATATATTTTTAAAACCCACTTCACTGCTGTACAATCACTAATACATATTCAGTGAGGCCCTCCCTTACACTGCTATGAGTCTATAAACGTACAGTCAGATTAAGATGCCAAATCAGGGATATCTGACTTATGAAAAAAAAATAATTACAACCAATGAGAGAGAGAGAGAGAGAGGGAGAGAGAGAGAGTGAGATGAATCTAATAGTAAACCTGCATGATGAAACAAACAGATGGGGCTAAAATTGCACGTTCAGAAACATGGTAGTCATCGCTGCTGAATAGCCCAGTGTTCATAAATATATCCCTCATAAGCGCTTTCCTGTGGTGGCAAAGGCAGACAGGCCGAGATGTTAGTGACATAATCAGTGTCTGTCTAAAGGGAAAACAATTTGTTCTACATCCTGAAGTGGAACAGAGAAGCGCCGTCCCAGAACTGGCTCTGTGAGACGGTCTATGACCAAAGCCGTCCCAGTCATCTGTCCCTCCTGGTCCTTCCTCAGAAAGTTGATGTATTTTTCCGAGACAAAGCAGGACGGTCTGACGTGTCAGAGGATTCAGAAAAGGACGAGCTAGTGCAGAAAGGAATAGTCAGTCTTTTTTCTTTTTTTTTTTACCAGAATAGTTGGACTTGCACAGGGGCAGAAAAGGAGATTCCAGCTGAAAACCCCCATGAGACTGGCAGCAAGCCTAAGCACTGGACCTAATTGAATTCATACATTACTAAGAGAGTGCCAGCACTAGGATCTAAAGCATGCATGCACGCACACACACACACACACACACATACACTGACTGAAGGCCAGAAACAATGTGGCACATCCATAATCACTCACAGATATCTGCCTCAGATACATAAAGAATCTCTTCTTTCCTTGGAAGTTCTTTTTTTTTTTTCAAAAAGGTTTTGTGTTCAAATGAGTGGCTGTCATTGAACAACACATGGGGTGTCATAGTTAACCACAAAACGGACCTGTTAACAATTGCTGTTGTGCATTATGGGTTTCTTTCTTTCTTTTTTTTTTAATTGTTCTGGTCAGCTGCAATTTTTTTTGGGGGGGGGGGGGGGGTGTAGATAAGGATGACAAAGCAGAAAAAAAACAAAAAATATTACAGAAATACTGCAGATGTCCAAAGCTCAGCCAACAGGCAACCCACAAGAACAACACATGCACTAAACAGAAAACAGTAAAATCCAGATTCCAGTGGAAGATGCCTTCCAGCTCAAATTTTTTTTTTTTAAGTGAAACTGGCACAGGCACAAAGGGACCTCAAGGCTTTGCTGATAACACAGCTGACAATGCCTGAGGCCCCCCCCCCCCCCCCCCCCCCCCAACTGCTCACTTTCATTAACTCTGACATCCAGCTCATCACAGCCGTCTGACTGATTATGAATCGCTTTCTAATTTTGTTGTTACACTGTCACATTATAAACTCTCTCTCTCTCTCTCTTCTCTAATCTGATCTTTAATTCCCTTGTTAGTGCATTCTCATGCCTTGATGATTCTATTATCTCAATCTCTTCATATCACCTCAGAGTATAGACAAATCCAAGTCCTCTCAGAATTTGGGAAAGCTCTTCAGAACAGCCAGAGGGCACATGCCAAAATGAGCTATAGTCTCATAATTTCTCACAAGTCAAAAACCGTAACAATCAGTCATGTTCCTAGTGCCCAATCACTGGCCTGGAGCCAAAACCACTGGCCAATCATGTGAGTCAAAAGCAGGACCTGTGTGTGATGGTGGGAGGGAGGAACAAAGTGGTCGCATGGATGGAATGTGGATTGCTAAGCTTCTCAAGAGTGCTCCAGGGTAAGTCTTACCAGTAACCCCCCCCCTCCTCCTCCTCGTCCTCCTTTCCTCCCCTCTGTCCATTCTTTCTTCTAATTCCCAGCATTCCTTTACAACACAGTGAGAGTCCTTCTCACCTCTCTCTCTCACTCTGCTGTCAGACTGCTCCATTTGTTCAACAAAGTCTTGATTGGCTTTCTGATGGAGTAAAGCAAAGTAAAACAAGGGGGCATTGCAGAGGTATGATGTCATTTGAGCAAACACACACACACACACACGAGCACATGGACACATGCACACAGACACGGGCAC
>NC_044503.1:8418456-8480956 GCF_902362185.1 Chanos chanos | reverse complement strand
TAATTACGTTGCTTGTCAGTAACGGCTGATTGAATCCATTTGAATCAGGGAGCACAGTGACACTGTAGAATACAAAACAAACAAGGCATGCAAAGAAAGATTACCTTTGCATGTGGAGGTCCTATTCTCTCCTGCAACTGGAACAAGATCGTTTTAAATGAACAGATCTGTTCCTCATAGGCAATGACTGTCAATCTCAGTATATTCACTTACACCAGTCTATTGAGCAATCGTGTGGTTAAAGTTCTTAGCTCCAAGCAATACTGCGCATTGCTAAATGATGGTTGTGACCACATATTCTCAAACATCTCCAGGAATTGTCTAATTACGGTGCTGACAACGCAGTTCTACGTTTCAGCCAGCAGATGGCACAATGCTTCATTTTAACGACAACAACTGCACCTTCAGGCGACATACAGTATTAAGCCATACAATGGCCACGCGCAGGTTCCATAACTGCGGTAGAGGCTATGACATCATTCCAGACCAGCCCAGAGCTTTCTGTGAAGAAGGATCTAAAATTCCAGAAAAATCCAATTGTTTGATTTTGGAACCTGAGCTCTATCCTTTAAGGAGCTTACAAAAAATAAATGGCTTGGAATCTTCAGGTTAAGAATTTGGCCTTTTGACTTGGCGGGTTTCTAGAACTCTGAAGCTATTTAGTCTTTTCACCTTTTTAAAATAATTCGTATGAATTCATCCTTTCCAGACAGTATGAGGTCACTCATCAATGACATCACCATGGCACGACAAAGATCTCCACACACACACACACACACACACACACACACACACATTTTCTTTTCTCTAAAACACGACCACAAATCAGACATCTCCCAGACACGCACAGACACGCACAGACACTCGCTCACTCACTCTCTGGATGAAACACCAAAGCACAAAATTAGACACACACAAAAAACAACAGACCAACAGCTCTTGTGTTTTTATTTTAATAGAAAAACAAAACGTATTGAAAATAAAAATTTTAAAAAGGAATAAATCCAGTAACCATGACGACAGAAGCACAAACAAGACAAAGTCTCCCAGGTTTTATCTCCATCTTGACCCATTCGGATCGAGGTTCAGAGGAGAGAATGTATGTCGGTGGCTAATATGCATAACTGTATGTATGGATGTCTACATGTATGTATATGTGTGAGTGTTTTTGGAGGGAAGCAGTGCTCTGTCTCTAGGCTGGAATACTGAAGTGCTTGACAGAGGAGGAGCTGGGAATGTAGCGACAGGATAAAGGAAAGAAAACTGTAGAATGCAAACTGAGTTCACTAAGCCATTGTATGGCCTCCAACCACCGTTAAACTACGGATTTCTCATTTACATACTTACATAACACCCAGCCAACACTGGCAGGTTGGAGTGTATGCGTGTGTGTGTGTGTGTGTCTATAAATGCAAGGACATGAGGTTGGTTCTGTATGTTTTAAAGTGTGTGTAGATGTGTGTGTGTGTGTGTGTTTGTGTCGTTAGTGCTTTGGGTGTGCCTCAGAAATGGGTGTGAGTTCTAAGGAGCACTAACATTTAATAACCTGAGGGGGGCGCTGCTTTATGACAGAAGCCAGATTGAGAAAAAAAAAAAAAAAAGATTGAGGAAAAGAAAACAGAAACATAAAAAAAAAACCTTGAAGGTAACAAAATGGCTGAAAATGAAAAAAGAAAAAAAATGAAAGTCCTTCAAAGGCAGGAGTCCAGAGCTTCAAAATAACCCACCCATTTCCCTCCAAATATCTTTCTTATTAAAATATCTCTTCTCTCTTTTTTATCTCTAAGCCTTTCAACACCCCACATGTACAGTTCAACCGCTCAGTCCAGACACCTCCCTCTCATTGTCCAGACACCTCCCTCTCATTGTCCAGACACCTCCCTCTCGTTGCCCACAGTTCATCTCTTGCTGTTTTTACCTCCGTCTACCTGCTCCTCTTGGGATGGACGGAAGAAAAAGAGGAGGGACTTGGGGAAGGAGGAGACATTCCCTTCCACTCTTTACCACTTCGATTTCTTTCTTTCTTTCGTTCTTTTTTTTTTTTCATCTGTACCCTCCTTTCAGAGAGCTAGGGACACGGTAAGGTTTGTCCATCAGAGCCGAAGGAGGGAGGGCCGTTTCTGAACTCACCAATGAGAGCACAGACAAGTTGGAGCAAGGGGCGGGGCTCTCTCTGTTCCCCCCCACAGTGTGTCCATATGTCCATAGCATGTCCATCATATGTCAATTTTCCCTCCTCTTCGCTGGACGCAAACAGTCCCAAGTGAGGAAGGGGCCAGAGGGAGGGGGCGACAGTCTTTGAGGATAATTCTCTCTTATTCTTTCTGTCTCTGTCACACACACTCTCACACACACGCACGCTCCCTCACGCACGCATACACACACACACAAATACACATGCACTCACTCAGACTGAAACAGACAGGCAGATGTGTACAGGCATCCCAAACACTGATTTAGTTCACATCGTTCCCAACCCATCCACGCTCTCAGACACTCTCTCTCTCTGTGTATGGCAGTCAGGGGGCCTCTGTGCTATGTCACATCCTCTTCCTCCGAGCAGTAGTCCCGCCCCTGGCGGAGAAAGACAGAGAGAGAGAGAAAGAGAGAGAGAGAGAAAGAGAGAGAGAGAGAGAGAGAGAGAGAGAAAGAGAAAGAAAGAGAGAGAGAGAGAGACAGAGAGAGAGAGACAGAGAGAGAGACAGAGAGAGAGAGAGAGAGAGAGAGAGAGAGACAGAGAGAAAGAGAGAGAGAGAGAGAGAGACAGAGAGAGAGAAAGAGAGAGAGAGAGAGAGAGAGAGACAGAGAGAAAGAGAGAGAGAGAGAGAGAGAGAGGGACAGAGAAAGAGAGAACACATCGATTATCGCACTGCGCGGACCGGGAGGAGGAATAAGGCGGGGAAGATGGACAGGAGATAACGCAGTCTTTTTATGTTCAAATCAAGATGAGACCAAAAGCATTTCCTGGTAGTGTGGATCCCTTTAAAATTTCAACCTCCGTTACAGGCTCCGCCCCCATGCCCTCCCTCACCTTCTCAATCTTCTCATCCAGCATCCTGAAGAATTCCTGCTGGCTCTCTGACGTATGGATACTGAGAGAGTGAGAGAAAGGAGGAGTAGAGGGGAGACAGATAGAGATAGATGGATAGAGAGAGAGAGAGAGGAGAAAGGAGAGAGGAAGTCAGAGGGGGAGTAGGGTACGGGAAGTAGCAAACACGCCACGAGAATTTTCCATTACAACAAGCTCAGAAGACACACACACGCACGCGCACGCATACACATACACACACACACACATACACATAGAAAGACAGACAAAACTTCCAGCTCGCATAAGAGCCTTTAGTGAGTGGGCAGGAATTTGAACAATCATTTTATAGAGGCTTCACACAGCAGGGACTGTAATCCCAAAGCCAGTCAGAATAAACAGCTACATTAGTCTGTGCGCTTATCAGCACCACCGCTTTATGGAAAAGAAATACCTCCTTTGCAACAGCCTTAAAATGCATACACACACACACACACGCAGATGCACATACACACACCACAATGGAAATATCACAGGGGCGTGACAGAAACTCTACATGGGATTCAAACTTAGCCCTAAACACACATAAAACAAAACGTGCAATTCAAGAACCACACAGGGGAGAGCACACAATGCAAAAACGGAAACCCTCGTATAAAAACCACACAAATGGTGCATTATTGACCGAGGAGAGAACAGCTAATGCGCGTGCAAGCCAACAAACAAGAAAAAAAAAAATCACACACGCACACACACACACACACACACACACTGACCCAAATGCATGCACATGCGCACGCACACATACACAGACACACACAGAGATACAGACACAGACACACACCCACACACACACAGCACTCACTTTGTCCTATTAGTGTTAGCTCCGGTGGCCTCCTTGTGCTGTTTGCTCCTGTACTGCATGGAACTCTTCTCCTGAAACACAAACACACAGCTTCCCATTTTCGATCTTTTCTAACACAGCGGTTCACATGCATACCTCTGCGCGTGCTCTCTCTCACACACACACGCGCACAGACACACACACTTAAGGTTGCGGTGTCACTGCCACCCAAGGCCCCGCTGCTCCTCTTAAGCCAGTGAAGAGGCCCACGTGTAAGGAGCCTCGGTGTGGAATGGGGCACCTACTCACTGTCAGTTTTGGCCTAGACCCAGCTCCTGATCACAAACACCTGACCCTCCCTACACACACACACACACACACACACACAGCTAATGAGAGGCCCACCATGTTGATAGAGAAAAGAGGAAAACAGACTGGGTGGGAGTGGGCGGCTTTCTTCTATTCTTTCTTTCCACCTCCCCCTTTCTCCGCCCCTCCCTTGTCTCAGCGCGCAGACCGCTGCACCTGCTCAGTGTGTACCCTTCATTAGCGCACTGCCGAATTCAAGTGTTTGCGTGTGCGTATGACACTAAGAAAACAGTGCGAGCGTGTTTGTTTGTTTCTGTACATGTGTGCGCTTTTTAAGACTTAAAATGTAATCGCTTAAAGATATTCTTTTTGCATCGTGGGTTTACCGAAGCATTAATCCTACTTCTTAATCATATTTTATCGCATATAAGACGGTGTTTATTTTTCAGGCTGAAGAGAAACGCTAATATGCGTGTGTGCGTTTGATAAAACTGATGACTAAGATGAGACACGACTGTGAGAAAGAAGGTGAAGGGTTAAGTCCGTGCTAACACTCCCACATTCCAAACACGCTGGCACATTGTCTGTACCTGCTGCTCAACCACAGTCTGAGTGTGCATGTGTGTGTGTGTGTGTGTGTCTGTGAAAGTGCATTGCATTTATGTCTACAAAAACGTGTTGAAGTAGGAAGACAATTTCACAGGTGGTTGTCTTGAGGAAGAGACATGAGTATGTGTGTGTATGTGTGTATGCATACACTAGTGTGTGTGTGTGTGTCACTTGTGTATGTCTGTCAGTGTTAGTGCATTTTTTGCAAGTGTAGATGTTGCACAGACTGAGACAATTTCACAGGTGATTGAATGTATGCTTTTCCTGTGCATACACGTGTGTGTGTGTGTGTGTGTGTGTGTGTGTGTGTGTGTGTCACAGTAGAATGCATCACTCACCAGGTTCTCCTGATTGCGTGCATTAACCCTTTCCTCCTCCCCCTGCATGTATTTTACCTCTTCCACACCTTTCATTTTGTACTCATCTAGTGAGAGAGATGGAGAGAGACGGAGAGAGATGGTTAGAGAGGCAGAGAGAGGGAGAGGGGGAGAGAGACAGAGAGAGATGGTTAGAGAGGCAGAGTGAGGGAGAGAGGGAGAGAGGGAGAGAGAGGCGGCGTGGGCGTTGAGAGAGGAGCATTAGGTGTTAGAGGCCCCCACACAGCAGTGTGAGAGAGGAGATCTTTTTCCTGATGGAGAGGTGACTGCAGTTTAGTCAGAGAACAAACAGCGGGAGTTGTACTGAACACGCTCCGCTAGGATAAGGTTAAATAAATACCATCAAACATACAAGATAACAAAATACAGGAGGATACATATTATCTTTTGAAAGGGACAGACACAAACACACACACCTTTCTTATCTGCAGCATGCTTTGGATTTTGCCCTTGACAAATCAGAGCAGTGAACAGCTAGAGAAGTACCATGTGTCCTGTGTCACACACACACACACACACACACACACACACACACACACACACACACACACACACACACAGACATGCAGACACTCTCACACGCTCACAAGGTGTAGACCACATGCATGCGTCATCTTTCCTTCTTGGCCGCAGCAAATTTAAATATGTCAGTTTCTCTCTCTCTCTCTCTGTTGAACTTTCAGCACAGCTCAAGACATACAGCGCCAAAAAAAAAAAACCAAAAAAAACCCCCAGATCTATTCATACACAAATACTGAGAGAGCGAGAGAGAGTGTAAAGGATAAACAGAGGCAGCAAAGGGTAAAGAGAGAAACAAAATAAGGCAAAAAGAAAAAGACAAGAGAGAAAAAGAGAGAGAGAGAGAGAGAGAGCCTGTCAGTGGCCCAAGAGAATGCAAACATGTTGCCACACGGGAACCTGTGCCCTGACATGCCAAACAAACACACGCAGACACACACACACAAACAAAAACTGCGCTAAGAGAGACAAACCTAAGAGAGAGAGAGAGAAAAAAAAAAACCGATTAAACCCACGCATCAAATCGAATCAAAATTCCGACGTTTGGTTTGTTTATCGTGACACGAAGCAGAGATGACCAGTAGAAACACTCGTGGCCATGAAAGTAAACACACATACAAGCAGGGGCGACATGACTAAAAAAGGGCAGACTGGAAGAATGTCGCATTCCCCATTCAACCGTCCTGGGGAGATTTATCGAAGAAACGCGTTCCCTCGTCACACGCGGTTCTGTTTAGAAGCTAAAGCGACAGAGATACGCACTCGCCTCCCCCCCCCCCCCCCCCCCGCCCCGCACGACGGACGTTTTGTCACCCCGGCCTGGCCACCGTTAGGATCTGCGGCCTCTGTGTCTATTTTTGGGAGAAAGGAAAGGATAGACATATTTTTCATATCTCATTAGCCTTAGCCACGTAGCATTGACCTTTAGGAGCTGCCAGAGTTATTCGTCTCGGTGCTAGGCCCACGAGGCAGTGACACAGGGCCAGATGAAAGCTCTCTCGCAGGACCCACTGGGTCATTTGTATTTTTGGATCAGCCACAGCGAGAGGACGTTGCCCCATCTGTGGATGAGACCTAATTGATCTAATCTCTTTTTCCGACTCATATTTTATTTTCCGTCTCCGTCAAATCCCCTCGATCCGTCGCTCGCCGACTTCTTCTCCTTTGTTCTCTGACTTTTTTTTTTTTTTTTTCTGTTTTATGTCCTTCTCTAAATGTCTTCCCTTTCTCTCATTCCTATCACTCACTCTTCCTTTATCTAACTCTCTCTCATTCTAATTCACTCTCTATCTTCCTATATCACTCACTCTCTCTTTCCGGCATATCTCTTCCTCTCTCTCTCTCTCTCTCTCTCTCTCTCGCATTGACTCTGTCTGGCTCACTCCCTCTGTTACTCCCCACCCCACCTCCTCTTGTTGGGTAACACTAGTTTGATTGAGTTTAATAGTGTGTGCAGGGGAGATGTGGCCCTTAGGCGCTCTGTTTTAGTGGGTGTGTTTTAACACAGGGAGTCCATGTGAGTAAGGAGGGGAGGAGAGGAGGAAGGGAGGGAGGATTTCTCTCTTTTGTTTGGTGCTCAACTCTCTCTCTCTCTCTCTCTCTCTCTCCCTCTCCCTCTCCCTCTCCCTCTCCCTCTCTCTCTCCCTCTCTCTCTCCCTCTCTCTCTCCCTCTCTCTCTCTCTCATGGTGGGTGGAAGATTATTTACATTAATGCATGGAAACACGATTATAGAACTGCCTAAGATCACACACACACACACACACACACAAAAAGCCCTTCACTCGACTCAATCTCCAGGGCCTTAAATTAAACGACGGCTACATTGCAAGCGTTTGGACAGGTTTCACTTGGACATACTTCTGTTCCAAACTTCAATGTCGACACAAACCAGGGTGACAAGGAACATCTGAACTTAGATGTATTTTCGTTAACTGCATTTGCTGCTCTCAGCACGGTGACAAAACATTTATCCAAGCAAACGTGCGACTTAAATGTGAACCTCCATTTCAGATATTCTAAACAAAACGGCGCTGGAGATTGGTGGTAACGTATTCCAAAAGGCGCTGCAACCCAAACACTCCAAACTTAGGGCCAAAAAACACGTGCCAACTTCTATTGTTGTCCTTAAATTACGTTTAATCAAAAAGAATGGCTACATTCCTCCCCTCTTGCCCTCCTTGTTTTTGTCAGGGCAGTTCAGCCTTTCCTGTCATTGTGTGTGTGTGTGTGTGTGTGTGTGTGGGTGAGTGAACCAGGCAGAGCAGGAGACTGACACAGCCCTTAAACATAAACTGGGACACACACACACACACACACGCACGCACGCACGCACGCAAACACACACAAGCTCCAGGACGATGACACATTCTGACTAGCACACAATCTGTTATTGCAGATCAACGTGATGCAGAAAAGCGCGTCTCCTCACACTCTGCGTTCTATTGATAGAGCTGCGTGATTGACAGGAAAGCAGGGTGGTGGACAGAGGGGAAGAAAAAAAAAAAAAAAAAGATCTGGCAGCGAAGAGAGAGGGAGCAATGGATTGAGTAAGAAAGAGGGCTAGGAAGACACACACAGTGACAGAGAAACAGAGAGAGAAGGACAGAGAGAGAGAGAGAGAGAGAGAGAGAGATGGAAGTGACCATAATCCACAGTATCCAGGTCAGCTGTCTCCTCGCCCCCACTGTGAGGCCGTTCATATAATAATCTATCTACTGCACGTTCAGATTTCCTGCTCTGTCGTCCTGCCACGGGACCCAGGCTGCTGCTGGCCGCACGGCCGTCAAAGCCACTTCTCGTCACATGGACACTGGGACAGAGACAAAGCAGGAAGACAGGGCCACGACCTCACACTAGAACAGAGGAAGAGAGAGAGGGAGCGAGAGAGAGAGAGAGAGGGAGAGAGAGAGGGAGAGAAAAAGAGCAGGAGAGAAAGCGAAAGAAAGAAAAAACATCGAGGGAAGCGGAGAGAGAGAATACCGAACAAAGAGAGGAGAGGGAGAGAGAGAGAGAGAGAGAGAGAGAGAGAGAGAGAGAGAGAGAGAGAGAGAGAGAGAGAGAATGAACCAAGGAAGCCAAGGAAGAGATATTGAGGAGAAAGGGGTTTTGGAAAGAAGACGGCTTGACGCAGAGAAAGGAAGGAAGTGGAGAGAGCGAGGCCTTGTGAGAAAAGACAGATATGCATGGGAGAAGTGGGAGCGAGGGATTGATGTCATGAGGCGAAAGAGAAGAGTCTGTAACCTACGTCACTCCCAGCTCTCCAGGAACATTTTTCCCCCCCTCTTCACTCCAATCAAGTCCCAAATAGTCAATCCTCTGAGACAGAAAAAAGGAACATGACAAGGGGAAAGGACAGAGCATAAAGGAAGAGGGAGAGAGATGAAAAGACAGACAGATAGACAGATAGATAGAAAGATAGATAGACAGATAGACAGATAGATAGATAGATAGATAGATAGATAGATAGATAGATGAAGTGAGGTAAAGAGTAGAGAGAGACAGACAGACCGACAGACAGATGGAGAGAAAAAGGGAGAGAGAGAGAGAGAGAGAGAGAGAGAGAGAGCGAGAGAGAGAGAGAGAGAGAGAGAGAGAGGAAGGCAGAGGCCTCCTGTGGTTTGTCATCTGCCATTTCCTGTCTGGATATTCCACCACGTTGCTCCTAATTCTTAATCTCCTTCATAATCCCTTGTCCTTCCTCAAAAGGCTTGGGCCTCTCGCTTTAATTGCTTAACTAGATCCCGTCAATCACTCTCACTCTATCTCTCCCTCCGTCTCTCTCCCTCTGGCTGAGCCCGCGGCTTACGTTTTCAGTGTACAAACAGTGAGCACTGTCCCTGTTAAATTATTCAGGGCCGTTTCTCATTGGCTGCAGACTGTATAAAGCATAGATCATAGGAGGAGTGCGCAGCGCTCGTCGAATAAAGCCACCGATCACGGTCATGAGTTCTGGAACGGTGCCGTGTTTACGCCAAAACGGACCGTTTCTAACAACTTTTTCTAAACGTCGTAAACCAGACTCGGACAGATCCGTCATTGCGAAAAACCTGAACAAAAAAAAAAAAAAACCCGCTGCGAGATGCCGGAACATTCAGTCACAACAACAACAACACTAAAATCCGTTCTCGTTCAAATTCTCATTCAGAAATTTGCATACATCCGTACCAGGCGTTCACAGGGTGTAATAATTTAAAAAAGAAAAAATAAAACTGACAAAGTCATGAGTGCACTGTCGTGTAAAAAAAAAGGGGGGGGGGTCATGCCTTAGACAGCTCTCCAAAAAACATCTGAAGTAATCATACACTCTTTCATCTGGCAGTGTATTACTGTCCCCTGCTAAACATAGATCTGTTTATGTGGAACGATTGTATTTAATGGTTCAGTCAATTAACTGACCAATCGGTCGTGTAGCTGCCGGATGTGTAGAGAGAGTGAGAGTGAGAGTGAGAGAGTGAGGGTGAGAGAGTGAGAGAGAGAGAGAGAGAGAGAGAGAGAGAGAGTGAGAGTGTGTGTGTGTGTGCGCGTGTGTGTGTGCGTGAAGCTGAGCTGACCTGTGAAGAGGTCTCCGTTGCTGTAGGCCTTGCCCCGGCCCTCTTCATCACTGGGGACGGCCGACACCTGTTTAGCCGAGGTGCAGCCCATCGCCTCACTCTCTCTCCCCTCTAAAGAGCATCGCACTCTCACCTGAGACATACAGAGAGAAACAGAGAGAGAGAGAGACAGACAGACAGAGACCAAGACCAAGACGGAGACAGAGACACAGAGAAAGAAAAAAAGATTATATATCCATCACGTTACAAAAGATCTCTCATTAAAAGGCCAGTCGCCTAAACCCGGAGGAAAGAAAAACAGCACTGCTGACGTCATCGCTGCCATCCGTCGCAGCAGCAAAACCATAAGTAATCCAGAGGGATACGTTTGAAATGAGATGGAACAGTCGCACAGGCGTTCTGCATCTGTCACAGGCCAATTCACCTTCAAAGCCAAAGACAAAACAGTCACGGCACTAACACTGGGACAAAGTCGCGAAAGAGAGGAGAAAAACAATTACCCAAATGCGAGACTTAACATTAACATCAGCCAGTCCCAGACAGAGCTGCCCTTCCAGACAGAGTTGTCTCTCTCCGACTCTCACATCAGAAAGAGCCTTAGGCTGCGATTCAGTACATAATCGCTATCACTCTTGTATCGTCCTAAGATATTTGACTGATTATGGACTGATTTTTCTGAAAAGACGGGTTCCGCGCGACTTCTTTTCAGAAGGTGAGAACGGATGTTTGTTTTCGCCTCTCAGTACCAGGTGGGTTAAATCCTTTGGCCGTAAATAATTCCTTGGATTAAACCAAGGCTTCAGACGGGCGGATAAATCAACACAAAAACACCAGACCTAGCAGTCTCAGTCCAGCACAGCGGAGAAACCCAGTCACACATCGAAACAGAGCAGAGGCCAGAGAGAGGGCAGCGAATAGACGAGAGAGAGAGAGACAGAGAGAGAGAGAGAGAGAGAGAGAGAGCTGCAGAGCATCAAAAGCTGGCGGGTCCTCCTCTTTCCCCCTCTGTCTCGTTTGAAGTTGACAGAAAGGGCAGTGTTTACAGCCCAACTGAGAGCACGACAAAAGAACCAGGTGTGCAAGTGAGAGGACTGAGTGGGTGCATGTGTGCGTGCGTGTGTGAGAGAGAGAGAGAGAGAGAGAGAAAAAGAGAAAGAGAAAGAGAAAGAGAGAGAGAGACAGAGAGAGCCAGAGTGAAGCCAGTCCCCTCTCGCCACTCTCAGCTAAATAACATTAATCTCTCAAGGCCGCGGTCAACTCTCCGACACTCCCCCTCCTGAAAGGCCGGGTGAATGCAATATAAAGAATGGGAGGTGGGGAGCGGGGGTTCTCCTGAGGATAAGGAGAGATAAAGACGCTGAGGTTTAACAGCAAAGTCGACACTTCATACACTACGCCGTGGCTTCGTTTGCTCCCAATCTCTTTGTACGTGAAGGCTTTCAATCAATAAAGCGTAGGCAGGCTTTACTGCTACCCAAATCACAGATGTAAGCAACAACGCTTTGGAGCTGGAGTAAAAAAAAGATTAAATCTTTGCAAAAGATACTTGCGCTGGCGCAAAGAACTCTAGATAGAAGCATTTATAGATTTGTTTTGGGGCGCGTTTGCGTTAGATAACAAGGTGGTATCTCTATGTGAAACGGGAGGGCTGTTCCTTGGGAGGTTACCTAAACAGCGGCGTGTTAATGAGGTTTGCACACAAGCGGCTTGGAGTCAAGTGTTAATGGAGGAGATGTGGTTTGGGCAGGCCTGCCAGCTATAGAACAGATGTGTAAGTATGTCAATGGGATGAGGCTTATGCTAGGAGATAAGACTAAAAACACTGACCCATGCTCACACACACACACACGTTATGCACACACACACACACACGCACACACATGCACGCACGCACACATGCACACACACTAAATACACTGCCCACACATGCAGAAGAGGGACGTAGTCAGAAGAGAACTAATTCATATCCGCATGATTGCCAGTCCACATGGCCTTTAAAGACACCATGTGACAAAAGAAATTCTGCATTTCATCAAACGACTATTTACACAACCAAACCGAAACATTTACTTATGTAATACGCGATTCAAGCAATGAATTATCAAATGCAAACAACACTCCTAAAACCACACAAATGCAAAAGCCATCAAACACGCCACCCGTGCCAACAGCTGTCTGAAATTTAGCGAACCCTGAAAAACTGGCTCGGCCAGACAAGCTGAAGGCAGAACGGGATGAGAGACAAAAGTCTCAGAGTTAACATATGGGAGCCAAAAAAAAAAAAAAAAAACCAACCCCCCCCCCCCCCCCCCCCCCCCCCCCAGCGCACTGGTGACAGGTAGCACCAACACAGAGTCTCTCTCTACGTTCGCCGTCCACCACCTGCGCAGACCGAAGAGATTAATGTCCTGCGAGTCTTCGTTCCATCTTTCTCTGTCTGTGTGACACTGTAAGACAGCTCTCAAACCACGGGGCCATAATATTTACTCAGACCAGCAACAACTACAACACCATCGCCAACCCTCCCCTCCCATTCCCCTCCCCTTCCCCCTCTCTCTTCCACCAGGTCCCACCCCTTCCTCATCTCGGTTTAAACACTTCATCAGCCTGACAAGCTTGGCAAACTCTGCCAACACGCACACACACGCGCGCGCGCACGCACACACACGCATGTACGCGCGTGCACGGGCGCGCACCCACAACACAACTGAAGTGGCTTCTCAGTACTGTGTTATTGTTTTTCATGAATATGTCTCCATTCTCTTGTCGAGTGAACAGCACTTTCCTCTCTCTCTCTCTCTCTCTCTCTCTCTCTCTATTGTACTGACAGAGAGAAGTGGCTGGGGGGAAGGGAGGAGGATATGGGAAGAACAGCACTCCTGTTCAAGAGTGGAACCAACAAGAACAGACAGACACACACACACACACACACACACACACACAGAGAGAGAGAGAACGAAACAGAAAATAAGAGGGGAAAAGTGAGAGGGAATGAAGGTTTTGGGGAAATGAACTTTTTTATTTGTTTGTTTGTTTGTTTTGGGGGGGGGGGGTTTTTGCTTGTTTGGCCAGGTAACAGAGTTGAGTGTAGTTGGAGAAGTCTACATGGTCCAGCAAGCCGTGTGCTAATAAGAGTTGTCCCATCGCTGAGGTGTTTTCCAGTAGCAGGTACAGCTCTAACAGGGGCACTGTTACAGCCATATGCGTAAAAACTCCCTGGAGGACCATTTCTTGAGCTTTATCCATTCACGTGAGAGACTGTAATTACAATTTTATATGTTTCCATATGAGAGAGAAGAGAATGCGCTACTGTGAAAAGTGGCAAAGGTAGTCTAGTGTGTGTAAACGGATACTTTTCAATAAAAGGCTGTTGTTCCTGTATTTAGTGCCGTTTCCAAATGTGTGTGTCTATATATAAAAAAGCACAGCTATAAACACTCTGACACACACACACAGACACACATCTCAGGCACAAACTGTATAAAAACAAGTGTGCGAAGGTCAGTTCTGTTTTTGTTCCAAATCAATCTCAGTAAAACTGACATCCACTATCTAATTCCAACTATAAATATTTCTTCCAAATTTGGACACCATCTAATACATAGTGTACTTATTCAGATATCATTACTGCTGTAGGATCATTTGCAAAACTGTCAGTGCTCTGTAACCAAAAGATGCATTATGTCTTTACTGACGAGTTCTTCAGTTCATTCCACCAAAAAAAAAAAAAAAATTAAGTAACTGTGTGATATTTATTTACATGTGTTTTCATAGTTGTACCAATTCATGTATTAAGGCTAAATATTTTTGAAAAGTTAGGTGCCATGTAAAATGTCATACTTTGCGTGAAGTTAAATAATACCATCGGCATTTAAATAGGGGCTCCCAATGCAAATTCCTTTTAAATGTCACCTCTTTGTTTATGGGACAGCAGCCTTGTTTTGCAAAGACTGTTAGGTAGTTATAAAGTCTGTTACGATTGTGTCATTGTTCTCAGATGATCAACGGGGCATCAGAGCAACAATCGCGTACAGTTAGTCATAGCCTGTCAGCATCAATTTACTTTTGTGACTCTGTCACAACGGCGAAGCGCTGAATCATTGACTTAACAAATCGTAGAACCTTTCCCCGTCCCGTGGCCTCAGTCAGATTTTTCGCTACACATTCTGAATTGACGAGGGACGCACTCGTTGGTTTGATGTCTATTTGGGATGAGCTTGCAGCTCGCATTTGTTCATAGAGTCACAGGGATCAGGTTGTGCTGTCCTTGTGCTTTCCCACTATAGCGTACCTCATCTGACACCACAAAAAAAAAAGTCAGCGGCTCATAGATGACCTTAATCGTGGCGATGCACGCGCGCGCGCGCGCACGCACAAAAGAGACATCTTTCTCAAAATCAGAAGTCATGAGAACTTGCTACATTGACATTTGGTAACTATGGAAACCACCCCTTTGAGTGATGTCACTCTGACATTGCATCATTACATTGCAGGGGCTAATTAGGTCGCTTTTCAAATCGCCAACCCCCCCCAAAAAACGCTCTTACAGAAGACCGAGGGGATGTCAGAGGGAGAGAGAAAAAGGAGACGAAAATTGAGAGATTGAGAGGAAGATGAGAGGAGGATGACCACAGTGGCTATTATTAGCAGTCAGCTCCTCACAGAGACGCTGACTTCACATCAAGCTGTACGCTGTCTTTTTCGCCGCCGGAACAAAAGCCATATGTGAGCGACGAATCACCCACTGTAGTACATTTCCTATTCACGGTTGATGGAAAGGCATGGGCAGGCAGATGGAAAGAAACAGATAAATGTGATGTGTTGCAGTGAGAGCGAATGCACCGTTGTTTCATTGAGCAGGTTTGAGCCAAGGGTGGCGTCTACGTCCATTTCTTCTGAAATGCATCATCCTAAGAGTGGCCAATATTGAATTATCCAGTGCCTACTAGGCAGAGTAAACCTGCAACCGCGTTCAGAATTGCTACCACATCACTCCGATTAGCCTTACAGCAACTAAACAAATAAAGCCATCGTTTTTCGTTTTTGACAGCTACCATACACGTAGCCTACTAGACGAAGAGGAAAACAGTCATAAATACTGATTGTTTTTACCATATCCTGGCCGTGTTTTCTCGAAAACAAATATTTTGAAAGTGAAAGATCCCCCATAACAGACACAAGGCCCTTATTAGAGATGTGACGATAGCCCGCGTGAATAGCTTGGGATCAGAAGGGCGCCGGTGGTGCCAGGGCACCCACACGTTACCCGGCCGGCAGCAGGAATCCAGGCCCCTTCCCGTCTGACATATGCTCAGGTCATCAACCCCGGCTAAGCTTTCGGCTCTATATTTTGAACGTAGACTGGACAATCATAAGTATAAAAAAACGTAATAGAGACGAGTGACACCGCTACGAGACTGACATGGCAGAGGGTAGCTGCTTCATTAAGCACACAGCTGTGTCCAGCTGCGCTGCAGACACAGTGGACGCATTGTTTCCCTGCAGGGGAAACTGTAGAGCAAGGACGGGCTACGTGTGCGTACACACACACTCACACACACGCACACGCACACACAGATAGGTGTTCTCGTGTTCGCATTCAAACTCAGGTGTTCTCTGTTGTAGATGTTTCAAGGTTTCAAGTCCAGCAACACACGGCCTTGTAGAAAGCGGATAGGGAGTGGGGACAGTGCATGGGAGGTATCAGCAAAGAGAAAACAAAATACCAACAAAGCATCATTGAACAGCCAAAGCAAAGCACCTCGTACACCATCACGAAGACTAGTATTTCTTCATGACCAAATGTTCCCACTTCTCTATTTTACGTTATGTCATATCGCGTTCCCAGAACCTCGAAGCCATGTCCAAGAAAACCGAACCACTAAGACAGGAAGGAAAGCGCCGGGCAATCACAGACACACTTAGAAAACAACAACAAAGACGTGGCTGCGATGAACAATATAACATTTGCCTTTGCGCCATAGACCGCATGCACTCAATACAAATAAATAATAAAATGCCAATGTGCTTACTTAGTTGAGCCGATCCGCTCGCTCCACTTACGGTTCGCCGAGCTTCACAGGCTGAGACGGGCGGGAGCAGTGGAGACGGAGTAACGTTAGCTTAGAACTGTTTCCACTGATCTAATGATCTAGATTGTCGGCTCACGGTCTACACTCCTGATTTGTCCCAAAGCTGCGGCCATCTTGCTGAACATAACATTTCAAACCAACCACATGCTTCGACGTAAAAAGAGGTGTGACTCTCCAATAGGAAACTGAAGCTGGAAAGGCGCCACAACGACAAAATGCTAAAAGTGGTGGGTGGAAAAAGCTGTAGCCCAAATCCGAAAGAAATAGAAATGACTCCCTCACAGCAGAATTTACAAGTGCTTGTGTAAAAGAATGCAGACGAACCGTTGGCTGAATCGATTTACTATATTCGTGAAGGCTAGACCAAAGTAAAGACTAAGTGTAGCCCACCGAAATAAACTGATAAATGTGACAGTTTGTCAATGTTGAATTTTAACACTTGAAAACTACATCCTCATTTTGGAGTGACATAAAGACAACGTATTGCCTATTACAAGTTTTATAACTGTCATGACCTGTATTAGTCCGATGAGAAGCAAGATGCCCTGTTAGGGAAATGTGCGAAAGAAGACCATAAACAGCGATAAGATTATTACTACTCACAATAAATCATTCCCCTTAAATAATAAAAAAAAATTGTCATTTAATCACATTGTAAAGATGATATATAAGGCAGACTGTGAGATCCAAAATTTAACGAGAGAGCATTTATCAAAGTTGGAACGTGTAGTGCCAGTGTCCAGAGAGATGCAGTGTGTTTTGAAAATTTCTGGGCACGAGCGCTATTTTAGCTCATTCAGTAACGCGTTAAAATGTTCTTTTTTGTTCTGTTCAGTAACCGCTCCTTACCGACTTGAGATCGCTGAAAGTTGCCTGTAGACGTAAGTATCAGAATACTTTTGTGATATGGGCAGTAAGCGATTTGTTGGGGGATGAGGGGTATGTCATCCCCCTTGTTAGCAAAAATTGACTAAAATGCATCCACCTTGTTAACCTGCCATCCCACTATATACTCTACAGAGTAGTGTCAGTGATCATTGGGCCATCCCCCCTGCTGAAAAATAACACATCACCTACTGGATATAGGTGTTGGGCCTTTACCCATGAGTCACTGGCAATTTTCAGTTCCAACCTTTTTTCCTGTCCTCACTCTGAGGTATTCTTTGGTGAGAGGTATTACATTTATTATTAGTTTATAGTAAGCTTATAGTTATTAGTCCAAGTCAGGAACAAATGTTGCACATTGTGTTATGTACTGATATAAGCCTAAAATGAAGATGTTCATTTTAAATTATTGGGTCAAAATATAGATATTTCTTTCCTGAATGAGAATGTTTCACTCTCATAAGAATTTTGCCTTGATCATAATTGCATTGACTCCACAGTAATAGAAACAAAATTACTTTAAAATGATAACGAATACCTCCAAAATAAATCAGGATAGAACAAATATGTTGCATTTCTTTATGAATTTTTATTTGAGTGTATCCATGGTATTGGCCTCTGAACTTGGTCTCTCCATTTAATTAGCGAGTTCCATCTGGAACCACCAAACAACGACTCCCCCTGCTGGACAGTACATGATATAGTCTGCTACTGTCTTCAGCACCCCCTGGTTTGTCTTAGAACAGACCATTACTGAAGAGGGGCTGCTGGCTGCTGGTCCTTGGAAACAATTTGTCAACAGCTTGATTTTACTCATATGTATCAAGTCCACCTGATATTTCTCTTTTGCTCGTATCGCGTATGCTGTAGAACTATCCCCGTCTGCCCTCCCAGACATCCGGTCGCTCCAAAGGGGTTTCCCCACCTAGGACGGCTCTGCAGCGGCTGTTTTTTGGAATATGTATTTTGAGATGAAGCTGAGTAAGACACGTACGATCGAGCCGATCCTCAAAATATCCTGCGATAACGAACGAGGTACATACAGAAACAGTCATACGTCCCATCATTCTGCAAGGGTCCAAAAGATTCACTGAAGATTCATTGCCTTCAGCTCTTCTTTTTTTCCTTGTTTTTGTTATATGTGAAATCCATTGAAATAGTTTGACACAGACCCTGTAACTGAGCCGACAAATTAAATTAGTACAAATTCTATTAGAAAAGAGCAGGTTTTTTTTTTTTTGTCACAGTTACACCAATCGATGATGAGTCATCCAATAATTCGACGTCCATAGCTTAAAAGTAGATATTTCAATTACCAGGGAATCCATTCAGAAAGAGGAAGACATAAAATAAGACAAAGAGAAGACTAATAACAGGCGTGAGCTCCACGTTGCCTGTGCGAATGCTTTGATTCAGTTTGAATTCAGTTTGTGTGAGGTTGTGTTGAATCCAAAGTCTATGAGTGAAAAGAGGCGAAGGGTAAGAGAAGCGGCGATCTGTGTTAAACACCTGAGAACTGGACACGGGAGAAGGCAGGGAGACACCACTATCTGTGTGTCAATCAAGCCAGCTTTTGTCATTGCCACACCCCCCCCCGATACTGTCCTGATGAACAGGCAGGTGTCCTTGCTGGCTTGGGTTGTATGGCTGTTAACGTACCGCTTCAATCATCTAGGAAGAGGAGCCGTCAAAGTTCGTCCTTTTCCATTTGCTTGAACGCCTCCAAGTCCTCCTGCCAATCAGCCATCAATGAGTCCACCGATTGGCTGTCTCCTTCGTCAGAAAGTTCCTCCTCCTCTGCCCCTGTGACTTCATTACTGTCCACTGTCTGCTCTGGCTTCACTTCCTCCTTACCTAAGGCTGATTCCTCTGTCTGCTCTTCCTGAGTACTGGGTTGTGATTGGTCAAGTGTGGTAGAGGGGGCGGGGCTACTGTGGTCCTTTTCCTCAGTTGAACAATCCTCCTCCTCCTCAAGTCTATCACCACCTGATGAAAAAGTGGGAAGGAGGGAAACAAGGAAAACGTCAAACACTTTCCTAAAAACCACACCTATATGTACATGTAGCACCACACCTGTTTAGTAAGCAGTGTCAAACAGTAGTCAAATGAGGCCAAGCTGTCACCGACTCCATTTTTCAGGATCTGGTATGCTTAGTTATTCCGGGGTGGGGTGGGGGGGGGGTACAGCCAGTTTGCATTGGTGTCTTCAGAAATGAGAGGACAGGCAGTTTTATTTGCACTCTGAGTGCCTCTTTCAACAACCTGAAAATTTGTAACGCGCCAGCCGCCCTCTCTCTAAGTCAGTAAAGTCAACCAAATGCAAGCCATGTGTACTTGGTTATAAAGAGCCTTTCACACAATGCGCCGCCACAAAGAGCTTGAAAAACTGTGGACTTGAACTTCGTAAAGGCTCAGCATTATGTAAGGTCCATTTAGAAGACACCTCAGAGAAGGATAAGAAAGAGACAGAAGAGGTGGTCACTTACTGCCATCCAACAGGGTGCCCGGGAGGGCTTTCCCCTTAAATATGGCCTCTATTTGTCCAAATAGGAGAAAAACAGGAGAGAGAGAGAGAGAAAGACAGAAAGAGAGAGAGAGAGAGGAAGCAAAGGAAAGGTAAGCAGTTACACCACATAGAAGGAAAGACAAAAACACAGGAAGGAAAAGAAAAGTGAGGGTCAGAACCATGCATGACCAGCCTCTTCCCCAGCTTTTGCTTAAACTAATTTTAATACCCGTTTTCTTTTTAGTGACCGTTTTAACCTTAATAACTTTTCTAATCCTAATTCTAATGACAGTTTTGAATGCTTTGCTCATTGGAAAAAAAAACATGAGCTTGAGTCATCGTCATGGATCGTCTCCAGTTTTTTTCCCCCCCCTCACAGTCTTACCTCTGTCTCGAGCTTTATCGCTTAGCAACACCTCCACCTCCCTGTACTCTTTCAGAGCCTCCAACAGGATGTTGCCCTCCTTGTGGAACAGGAAGAGGAGGGGCAAAGTGATGTCATCGGTGTTCCGCCCGTCTCCCGCCATCTGGAAGAGCGGCGCCGTGTCACTGCTGCTGCCCTCGTTATCGTCTGACGGAAAAGAGAGACGGCCAATGAGAAAAGAGAGGCGGAGGAAAAAGACCCTGCTTTTTCACCACGGGTCGTTTTAATTGGCTCAGTCTAAACAACAGCAGAGCAGCCAGCACACTCTCTCACCGATGACGATGCCTCCAATGGCCCCTGCTTTCTGGATGTGTCTGGCTTTCTCTGCAAACATGCACTGGCCCCTCTGCAGTAAAGCGATCCGGCCCTGAACAAAAGCCGCGTTGCTCAGTTCAGCGCAACCGCTGTACGGTTCAGCAACCGTTACGAATCCTCTCACCTGAGACAGAGCAAAAAAAAAAAGAGAGGGAATCACGGAGAGAGAGAAAAATCAGGACGAAGGTACAAAATAAAGTGTAAATCAAACCAAAACAGGTTCAGCAGTGAGGAGAAAGGGGAAGGTTTCTGAACAAGAGAGGTCGCACTGACCCCCGTGCTGCTCTTGGACAGGTCCGTGCCAAACTGTGCCGGGCCAGCGGTCAGTACCACTCTGCCAAAGAAGGGGTGGGAGATGATCTGGACAGCGCGAGGAGGAAGCTGCTCTTTCTGCTGCTGGCTGGACAGTTCCATCATTTCCTGCATGAAACGCATGCCGTCCTCTGCCGCAACAGCACTAACAGCCTGGAGGAGTCAAACAGACTTCAGTCTTTCCCTTTATGGCGACCTATATTTATGTGTCACACTTTGTCAGTCTGAACCAGTGCTGTAAAATGTAAATCTATATTTGGTTTTATCACCTCTTCCATGTAATCACATACACACTATTCAAAATAACGTGTTAAAGTTGTGTGTGTGTGTGTGTGTGTGTGTGTGTGTGTGTGCGTGCGCTGTGTGTGTACTGTTGTTTTTGCTAACCTAGGAGGAAGTTTAACTGGAACTACACTATTCTACGGGAGACATCTTGCAAACTGGGGTCAAAATCATAAACTCATCAAAACATCATCACCAGTAAAAACTGCATAACTCTTTCTTTTTTTTTTTAAACAAAGGGATTGTTGTTATAGGCTAAACTAAAACTGAGTGTTTTCTGGGTTAGAATGAGGTCGTTATTCCTTACTTTTCTCATAATGGAAGTCAATGGAACATCCCCAGAATCTAGCATACAGTGTGTGTGTGTGTGTGTGTGTGTGTGTGTGTGAGAGAGAGTCTAACCTGTGAGGCATGCTGCACTAGCTGAACTCGGCCATCCTTCAGGTGAATGAGACTCACACCCATACGTCTCAGCAGTTCCAGATGCTCTGGGTTATTAGCCATGAAGTCCTGGGCACGCAGAGGAGGTCGACCCATTCCCGGCTCCCTGCAGGAGACAGAAGGGGGAGGAGGAGGAGGAGGAGGAGGAGGAGGAGGAGAGACGAGACGGGAGGAGGTGAGAGAGGAGAGAGGAGAGCTTCCCCCGCTGACCTCTAACTAAATCTTTCATGAACTCCAATAAAACATATTTTGGTTAAGTCTGATGATATTGTTTCCAAAAGGAGCAGGGCATGATGAGAAATGAATGTTTAAAAAAAGGGTGTAATTACTTTCCATCACCTACCGGGGAAGAGAGGGGCGTGGGCAGCTCTTATCCACGGCGCTCCTGATTGGGTCGCGGAGGTTCCTGGGGAAAGCCGGGTCAGGGAAGAGGAGACGTGTGTTGGGACAGGTCCAGTCGAAATTTGGGTCTTCCAGTTCTTCTTCTGTCTGTAAAGAGAAGGGGAGGGGGGAGAAACTACATGATTCCCTGAATGTTTTGATCTCGACCGCATACAGGAGAAGAATCCCTAACATGGGCATGCAATACCACGGTGTTCACAGCAGGGGTTGTCCTTGAACGCGGTGTGGTCGACAAAGAAAGGGGTAGAAGATGAGCTTCCGTGGTGAAGATGTAGTCCTCAACATCAAAGGGTAAGTCATCCTCGTCAGCGAACAGCAGAAAGAGATACTTAAACATCTCTGCCAGGAAAAACGAATCCATGCTGTGAAGAACAGGCGGGGGAAAAAAAAAAAAAAGGAATGAGAGACACTGCCAACTAATATCACATTTATCTCATTGCTACACAGCTCCTGGCACAGCGAGCGTGCTCCAGACGCTCGCTGCTGTCGACGCGCCCCCCCGCCCCCATCATTCCCCTCTACCCGCGTTGCGGTCTGACTCACCGATCCTCATGGCTTCCCGTCCTCACGTCCTTCATGGCGGCGAAGCCGCAGGGGACGCGGGCGAATCGGTTCAAGTTTTCAAGAACGGTGCGACCCGCCTCCAGGTAGTATGGATCCCTGGTGGCCTGGAAGAACCAGCGAAGTGGGTTCATAACGTGTTATGTTCTATAGATTAAATCGCTCTGGAGAACTGTGTGACCTCTTTACAGGACCCAATAGGACATGCTCCCAAAGTACACTAGACCATAAATATCACACCCCTGTTCCAATGGAGACCTCAGCAGTTAGGGCTTTACTGTAACTACGATCAGTTTCGACCTGTGATGAATTGAATTGACTGATTTTGGTTTTGTGGTACCTTGTACAAGAAGTAGGTGCTCTCTGCAAACTCAGGCCGGAGTGGATGCTGAGCCCAGTGCACTCTGAAATCAGTAGTAAAGGCCTGGGGAGAGAGAGAGAGAGAGAGAGAGAGAGAGAGAGAGAGAGACGTGGGGATTAGTGAGAGCTAATGAACCAAGGGTTACTATAGCAAAACCTCGTTCAGAGTGTTACATCTCCCGTTCACAGAGGAGTTTGAACTTGCCTCGGGGAGAAAATTGTGCTTCTTGGTGACCTGATAAAGCATCTCGTGGGTCTCTATAGCAGGCCGAATGTCTCCCTTCAGAACCTGCCAGAACAATTCACAAAGTTAAAAACAAACAAACAAACAAACAAACAAACAAACTACTCAGCAAATAAACACAATAGCAACCATGTGAGCAAAAGAGTAATTGTGGCGGAGGGGGGAAAAAAAAAAAAAGCCTAATTTGGTTTGTGTTTTCTGCTGACACAAACCACACTGATATTATTAATAAGAGGAATCACATCCCACCTGTAGACCTGGGAAAAAGGCCAGGAGAGAGTCCATCCAGGTCCGGGCAGGCAACAGAGGTTTGTGGATGTGAACGTCAAGCAACAGAGGGGGCTGGCTGATGTACTTCATTATGGATGCGTAGTGCTGGAAAGCATCCAAAAAAACCAAACATTTAACAGCTGCGTTCCATGTTACAGAGGCACATAAAAGAACCACCCTTCACACGGTGAAAACACTTGTGTAAATAAGATCTTCTTCAGCAAACAAAAACAGGTTAACACGGCAAACAGAAAACCGGTTAGGGTAAGATGGTGGAAAGAGGAAAAAAAAAAAAGCACTTACAATGTTGAATCGTTGGAGTAACTGGTCGTCTCCCAGCAGAATGTAAGCTTTAAGGAGGTACTCGTAGTAGGAGTCGATGCCAGCTCCCACACCGCTATCTGAAGAACGTGAAGTTCAGAAACGTTTTACATTTAGAAGTCAGCCAATTTGACAAACTTGCTTCGTATGCGTGCTCTTTACGAAAGAATGAATATTCCCCAGACTGGTCGTGCTCACCTCGACGAACCCACTCTCCAGAATGAATGTTAATGGTCGTTCCTACGAGATTACTGTTCCTTTGTCTTTTCTCCCACAGAAAGTCGAGCGCTCTCCGTGCATGAGCCTGCATAGTATAAATTCATTTAGAAGGTCATGTCTCGAAATCAGAACGTCTGAGCGCGTCAAAACGACCGACGCGCTGGAAAACGACGTCAGGTCGGTCTTGAAGTTTGAATTATGCAAATTTTTAATTTGTGGCTAAATGATACTTTACCTCAAATATAGGATCCCCGGTGAAACGGCTCAGAGCAGCAAACTCAAGGATCATGGTGCCAGCGCAGGCCGTACAGGTGTCCGTTTCGGTGCCTGTTCGAGTCTCTGGACCCCTCACGCCGTACCGCAAGTTCACCTTTTGGGTAAGATTAGTCAAGGGTAATAAAACATGTTTCTTTCAGAGTGTGCCGAAGCCGAAAAATTTACTTTAGAAGTCTGTTTCAGGTTTTGAAGCGTAGGGCAGAAACACAGTCCAGCCTTTGAAAAGGACAATATACTCTCACTAACGACTTCTTCAGACAAATTTCTACATTGAGAGCATTCGTCCGCAAAAAAAAAAAAAAAAAACACAATTTGAAAAACCGCAGCAGCTGTATGGAATTAATCCATGCGAATAATCTAATTGCGCAGTCATAAAGCCCATCTTCAACCCACACACCCCAGGCAAACTTTTGCAGAATTGCTTGCCAATCGGCTGACTCAGAGTGGAAGAGAATAATTTGTGTGTGACTGGGGTGTCTGTCTGGGGCCCCGTCTCAGTGATACTGGAGAAACCAATAGAAAGAAGAATAACAAGGGACACGAGAACATGTTTAGATCTTAGATGAACTAAGTTAAGAGTGTGTGGTGTTTGATTACACTGAATCGAAGCTTTCTAACGGAGAGTGAAAGGCATTTTTTTTGGAAGCGGCGTAGGCGCGCGTGTTTGCGTGCGCCTGCTCACCCTTGGATAGGGCAGGCCACTGCTGGTGTTAAAGGCAGGCAGAAGTCTGAGCCCCAGGTCTTTGGCCATTTGTAGCAGCTCGTCCCTGTACCATAGCATGTGGCGTCCACTGTCCTTCAGCATCACAGCCATCGAATGTCCCCCAAGAAGTCCCCTGAAACATCAGTCACAGAACGACACATTTAATGAGGAAAAAAAAAAAAGATACACGAGCATTGAGATCTCAATTAGAAAAAAAGGATTGACTTTTTTTTTTTTTTGGGTTCGATTTGACAATTTTCCAATTAACTTTCAGAATTTCATATGACTGCCTTACCCCAGTACACGGATGTTAGTCTCAAAGACAGAAACCACGATGTCATTGTCCAGCCGCACGTCTGACAGGACTTTTCTGACAGCGGCCTCAAACTCGGCAGTTTTGTTTAACAGCTGAGAGAGGGGGGGGGGGACGTGATGAAATGCAGCAGAAGCAATCTCTATGCTCATTTTCAACAAGCTTCAATCAATATCTCAGACCAGCAAAGGTTTAGGAATATGAATCCAGAGGAATAAAAAAAAGGCAGATAGGTTTAAACCTGCAGGTGAATGGATTACTCACCACTAGAGTGTCCAGCGTGTCAATAAGGGTTAGAGAGAACCTGAGTAGACAGAAACCAGGCATTGGTCATTGGCTGTGAGTCAAATCCCATTTGGATTCATGATTGTCAGCACTGGGGAGCATTTTAAATTAGTTCCGACAGTCTCCCTCTGGACCTGATTCAACGCTTACGCTTCATCCATCTGACCATTTCTCAACATGGTGTCCACAGCTCTCTCTCTCTCTCTCGCTCTCTCTCTCGCTCGCTCTCTCTCAGTAACTTACTTTCCAAGTGCATCATCCACATCTCCCCGACTGGGCTCCTGCCCACGCACTCTCCCTCGGCACGTCAGTGGCATCAGTTCATCTGCTGGGTAGGCATGTTCCTGAGAGAGAGAGAGAGAGAGAGAGAGCGAGAGAGCGAGAGAGAGAGCGAGAGAGGGAGGGAGAGCGAGAGAGAGAGAGAGAGAGAGTGGCCATAACTGCCTCTAGAGCCATACGACAGCACAGGGTGATACAAAAGCATATACACAGCATTAAAGCACTGATTAACAAATGAGTGGTAATGCCGGTCTCAGATCATAAAGGCAGATACCCCTCATCTGTAAAAAGTATCCAAATGCAGGTTTAAACTGAAAAGGGGTAAAAGTAGGAGGAAAGAAAGTCACCCAAACAATACTGCCCAAAGTGTGTAAAATTTTTACAATGACAATTTTGTTTCCTGGGGTTAATTAATGTCATAAGAAGTGGGTCTACATATGCTAGGGTAAATTCCCTTCCTTTCAGTACAGATTAAAATTTGGGCTAGAGAGACGTCACCTCTATAAAGGCTTTGAACTACGAAGGAGTAAATACCCAAATTACAACAGAGCAATTTGTTTGTTCTGAGGAGCACATTCTTGAAAACAGTTAAAGTTCACATACCATGTAATTCTGATAAGCGTGGTCAAACATCTCCACCACCTGGTCTCTGTGGAAACACACACACACACACACACACACACTTTTAGTCAGCCTACACACAAGTTTTTTTTCAGTGACTCGGACACAGCTTCGGTCAAAGTTACTGAAAACCGAACATTTCTCAACTAATCACAAATCCCATACACCCAGCTCACCTTAACTTATGTCGCTCGTCTCGGGACATGGCATCAGACAGCCTCAGAGATGGACCCAGTAGTAGAAGCAGCAGAAAGGCTGGCATAGTCGCAGAGTAAAATATCCACAGTGTCCCCATGGCTAAATTCCAGCGGTGTCTCAGGGAAGAAGAACTCCCAACCATTACACTACCATATGCTACGATGTTCCGGGATGATAACAGTCTCAGCTGAAGTTAACAATCAACAACCCTGGCATCTCGATAGATGACGTCACTGGTCCATTTCAAAATCTCGTTCCAAAAAAAGTTGTGCAAAACAATTCCACTAATGCCCTGAGTCCTGTTAACAGCTACTTAACTTCTGCTGCTCAGACGGCATGACGAACTCGCGAGCTAATCCTATATTTGAATTTTGCCGGTATCCAGCGTTGTCGTTCAGCATAATGTCCACTCGCATGTTATTTGAACACGAAAATTAAATGTAAATAATTTAATCAAACAAGGTACCACGTCAAGTGTTAGAGATGGGAAATAAACAGCTTGGCTATTCAAGATACAACTGACACCTTACACGTCCTTTTGGCTCCAGTTCACCTGTTTGCCACACCTGCCTAGGTCGGTCCCCATACATACAACACCCCACTTACCGTAAACGCATGACACGTTGGCATAGAACCAACCAGTAACAACACCGCAAGATGCGCTTGTCACTACACTGACCAGACAACCAATAAAAACAATGCATGAGATAATGATCTGCTGTTCAAATCAAAAGGTGATTTGCATATGGATAAGTAAAATGCTACATATTTCAGCAGAAAGTATTGCTTTCAGGATGTTTGGTCTAAGTACTGTTCTCAAGACAAAGTAGGCGTAGCAGGAAAAGTAGTACCGATGGTGCAGTCAAACTAGAAAGCAAGAGCGTTGCTTAACTTCACACTTAGCCAAACTGTAGCTTCCTGTGATATGAGCTAATATATTTCAACAACGAGTCCAGAGGTTGAAATCTTTTCCCTAACTAAAACATTATCCAGCTTTTGGGTGTTACTACTTCCAGTCTCTTCCCAGTACACATGGAATTTTCATTTGATTCGGAACCAGACCAACAACCGGAATTAAGGACCGGAATTAATTAGGCGATATGGCTACATCCAGTTCTAAACGTTTACTGTACTCCTTCGATGACAGTTCTGTTCTGTGATCAGCCAGCTGTTAAGAAAAGGCAGCGTTAGCTTAGCTGCTTCATAGCAAGCTAGCCAACCTTAGTAAATTGTCCGTCCAGATATCGGTCATTAATGAGGCTTAGGAACAATCCCACAAACCGTCGTTGTCCATCGAAGAATACCTGCTGTTCCCCCCCTTGGACCAGCGTAAATAACTTGGTTGGAAACCTCACATTTGTCCAGTAATCACCGGACGCTGGCCCTAAGGTAGACGTCAACATCCGCATCCGGGAAACTTTTACAACCCACCCATGACGTTAAATCAGTAGCATGTTACGCCTAATCTACTACATTTCCCAGAGGCCCTGGTTCATGTGACCCAAATGTGATGTATCACACGACCAAAGCAGAAAAAGTCATTTGAGGAACTGAAGCATCTGAACAAATAAGTGCTCTAAACTTCAGGCGCCGAATAACGTCAGGAAAAGATCGCAAGACGGAAGGAATGGGTAACCATTTAACGTGAACAACACGTCATACACAATCAGTGTATTTGTTATTGTTGTGGTTCTACTGCAGTAATTTTCAGTTGCTTTGCACAGAACTTTAAGTGTTGTCTTTTGATGCAGCCTCGTCTACTGTTGTTAAAGAACTCAGAGGGCTCGTGGCTGCCACATTCACCCCGCTCACACCAGAAGGGTATGATTTCTTTTTTTTGTCGTCAGTCAAAGATTTAGATGAAATCTGTCTTTTAGGTCAGCGTTTTGCATGTTCTTTAGCTTAGCTCAGCACTCTAAACGTCAAAACTCATTGTTATCTTCCACCTCTGTTCTCTTCTAGTGAGATCAATCCATCATTGATTGGCTCATACATTGACTATCTGATTGAGAAACAAGGTGTCAAGAGTGTATTTGGTGAGTGTTGCTGATCTTTGTTTTAAAGGGGAGACAGACAAAAATCATTCTGCTCTCTGTACTGAAATGATCATTCTGTTGTTCTAAGTGAATGGGACCACAGGAGAGAGCTTGTCTTTGAGCGTCGAAGAGAGGAAGCGGCTGGCTAAAGAATGGTGTGAAAAAGGCAAAGGAAGGTGACTGTCTGAGACATCGCTTAACAGAATGGCGACATACAGTTTATGTTATTGCCATAAAGTTTATGTCATTACAAGCAACAAAAACGTGTGTCTGTGTCGTTAGATTGGAACAGGTGATTGTACACGTCGGATGTATGAGCCTAAAGGACGCTCAGGAATTGGTAAGCACCCAGCTTGTCTCTGAACTGGATTCGGCCATACCTTATTCACTTTCTATTGGAGTCAGTGTTTTTTTTTTCCTAACCCCAGAATAACGACTGTGTGATTCTGATCCCCGTGTGTACTGCAGGCACGCCATGCTGCCACAATTGGAGCTGACGGAATAGCGTTATTATCCCCGTCTTTCTTTAAGCCCACTAATGCAGGTATGGTATCCCTTTCCCATGTGTGTTACAATCACGTGCATCTGCGTCATCGGGTTTTACTGATGACATCACGTTTGCTTCCCTTTTTTCTAATTTTTTTTTTTTTTTTCAGACGCATTGAGGATGTTCCTTCAGGAAGTTGCTTCGGCTGCTCCAGATCTTCCACTTTACTACTATCACATCCCAGGGATGACTGGCCTCAACTGTGAGAACAACCTTCTTTAGGCAAAACTCCAATCAAATTACTAACCAATGTCACATAGCAGGACTAACAGAGGTAGCTGCATGATAGTCATCCTGTTGTAAAAATTGTCAGCTGATTATCATTCATTCTGTCACAGATGACACAGAAAAGTGAACTTTGTCACTCACCATCTCAAAAGGTTTTTAAGGTTTCGACTTCAAAAGATAAAGATACAGACATGCAGAGTTACTATCAAAACTATCAAAAACCTTATTCTGTTTGCTGGCAGTATAATATTTCAAGGAATAATCTAGACCCTGACTCCACAACACAGCAACCAATCAGATGGTTCATGTAACCGCACAGTTCACTCCACTTCCTCCCACTGTCTTTAGATTGCTTGGAGTCCAAATTATTCATATTGATTTTTACTTTATTAATGAGGGCGGGGCAGCTGTAGCTACAACCAGCATCTGGGCACATACACCCCCACCCCCCTCAACCAAACTCTGAGCCAAAGAGTGTCATTAAATATATTTACACGTTATAGTTCCCTGACTAAAAATTCAAACTACTGAAAGGGAATTGTTTCCGGAGGAGATTTGAGAAGAGAATTTTCACACATTCCACGACCACTGTCAGTCTACATACTAGGCTACACTGTATGAAGCAATCACCCACCTCACTGGTGCTGTCAGCTTTTATCATTTTGCTGCTGCTGTTTTATTTTCCTGTTTTGTTCCACTTTTTTTATGGTCATGTTTTCATTTGAAAGCTATCTGAGACGGTGTGTGTCATGGCACGCGACTGGAGAGGGAATGACACCTAATTTATCTGAAGTTTTTTGTGACCGTGTTTCATAAATGAAGTTTCATAAATGTCTGTAAATCTCTTAACGCCCTTTCTCATCCTCTCGTTTAGTGGATGCTAAAGACGTGTTGGAGGGAATAGAGACACAGATTCCCTCGTTCCGGGGTGTGAAATTCACTAGTACCGACCTGAGAGATTTAGGCCAGTGTGTGAGTTACTGTCGCGCTCATCGCTTGTCAGTTCTCTATGGTGTTGATGAGGTAATCTGTCTTTTCCTTTATCTTTCTCATTGTTTCTAGATTGATCTTAATCCGCATTCACACGCGTGTTAATCATACCTCTACAGGCTAATCTGCATTTTATCAGTCTATTCAGCAGTCTGTGCTAACTCTCTGGAATATGTAAATGAAAATACACGAGTTGATTTTGATCTCTGTCAGGACTGATATAAGTTGTGACGTAAGTTGTGTTGTATCAGTTCCAGAAGTGAAAGATTCTTTTTTCTCTTTTTAGCAACTGCTTGGTGCTCTTATTATGGATGTCCAAGGAGCTGTGGGCAGGTAAGACTTCAGGTTACAAACTTTCAAAACCATCAGGTTTCCACATGTATTACTGCAGCATAACCCTCTCTATGTAAAGCATTATCAGACTGGTTTATGATTGGATGGTGATGACCACTGAGGTCATTTAAAACATTCTTCTCTCTCTCTGCAGTACGTATAATTACCTCGGCCGTGCAATCAACCATTTGCTCTCTGCCTTTGAGGCAGCAGACCTTGACCGTGCCAGGAAGATACAAGTATGTTTCATTTACGAAATATAAACCTATATAAACCTATCTTGTTTGACAGTGATATTCTTCAGTTTAGTTCTCAGTGGTTCTTTATGTATTCACCTTTGACCCTGTTCATTCTCTCCTTAGTTTCAGCTGCAGCATATTATAACCTTCGCTAAAAAGCACGGTGAGTATACAGTATTCATGACTGAGCTGAGCGTCCTGTCTTAGTAGACTTTTGAGGTAAAGCGAATCTGGAATGAATAGAGTTTTACAGCTGCACTACACACAACAGGCAGTAATAAGATTATGTTTTTTGTTGTTTTTTTTTTCCCCTCATAATTTTTTATTGTTTGTTTGGGTCTGTGCAGGGTTTGACCTGACTGTAAATAAGCAGGTGATGTGTGAGGTGTCTGGTCTGCCCCTGGGACCTCCCCGTCTCCCCCTGTTACGCTGCTCCCAATCTCAAGCCCTTCCCATAGCGGAGGAAATCCGAAAAGTCCTCAAGGATCATTGAAGACTTAGTCTATGGCATTTGACCTCACTGAGATTATTCCATAGAACGGCACGCCGCTGTGTATGGATAAAGGCATAACGTCGATACATTCCTCTCTCGAGACCTTTTAAGGTTACTTAAAACAAATCAGAGTGTGACATTTCCACCGAGTGCTGAAACTTGTAATACTCCTTTGTACTGTATTACATCATGTACATCACTGTACAACTTGACATATTTAGTTCAGCTTTATACAGGATATGTCTATATAATCACTTTTACTTTCCAAGAAAACTAAACTTTTTTTCTTTCACTCTTTTTTTTCTTTTAAATGCCTTTTCTTCTTTTTCAAATAACTTCATTATACTTGTACCGTACAGCATATTCACACTCGAGTGTGCTGTAGCGTTTCGTAATCTTTATATGTTACAAATTCTCTGTTACAGAGTTCCTTTATACTACTGAGAACACTGACGTGACTGAATCCATTTAGTACAATCGCAGAAAAACAACGGTATTAACACTTTATTTCTGGGAACAATGAAATGTTTGTAATGTGAGCCAGTACATTTTTTGCAGCGTGCGTATTCTAATCTCAGGGTTTATCGTATTAAAATGTCTGCCGGATGAGTTAAAACGAAGGAGTCAAAGGGAAATGTAAAACATGCATCAAATGCACCCGAAAAACTCACTACAAATTTGTCTGCCTTTGTGTATTTCGTAAGCATTTGTACACTGTTGAATAAAAAAAAATCCAAGAATTCCTGACTGCCTGATATGTTTTTGTCTCAATCAGTCCTCACATTACTTCTGACATTTTCATTTCCTGTGTTTTGCTTCGTAAGTTTGCCGCGGCTCATCTGCCTTAGCTTGCCTGAATGTCAGTGTGGAGAGAAGACACCAGAGATTGTAGCGCTGATACGAAAAGTCAGAATGAGCTCACATGGCTTTTGTGTGCAAAGCTTCCACTCTGTGGCTTCCTTGGATACGAGCGAGAGCGAGCGTGCGACAAGGACACAGGGGCTGCTTTGTCTGGGGGCAGTTTTTTATATGTGGTTTTTTTTGACTGCAGCGTCTGCGGTCTCTTTTGACTCGCCGCTTTTTTTTTTCTTCACGTTCTTGATGATTTCTACTCTCTTCATCTGGTTATTTCAGTCGCACACGCTCTTCCACTGAATAAACATAGGACATCGTGAATACCTTTACCACAGGAATGACACTGTTGTTTCCCAATGGGAACTTATATCCTGGTTATTTCTGCTTTTTTTGTACAATAACATGTCCTCAGTGCTGGAAAAGAGAGAGAGAGAGAGAGAGAGAGAGGAGGTTACTGCTGAAAGAACAGCAAATGCTTAATCTGCAGGAAGAACGGACAGGAAGAAATAGAGCAGATGGACAGAGAAAGCCAGAAGGCAACACAGGAAAGGAAAAAAGGGAATGTGTTTTGGCTGAGGTTTTTAGTTGGTTGGTCAGGAATTTGACCGCAAGGCCTGGAGGTAGGAACATTAAAAGAAAAAAAAGGGACAAGTCTCTGAATTCAGTTCAAATTCTCTGCGCGTCGACATTAGGAGCAGCAAAGTTGAGTGACAGGAGAACCATGATTTTAAATTTGCTCTTGCTTTTGGCTTTAGAGGTTGGTTCTTATTATCTGCCCCAGGAGAAAACCCAAATCAAACTACAGAAGGGTCAGGCTTGTGGAGGAGCAGTACAGGGTCAGTGTGACACAAACCTGACCTGTGTGGCTGTGCTGACCTCTGACACGACTGGCCGTGGACCCAGCTCTGGAATATGCAGTAGTAAGTAAAAAAAAAAAAAATCTTCCTATGTTATTTCTCTTTTCATTGTTTTGTGGCTCTCCAAGCAATGGTTTACAAGACATTTCAAATTTAATCATTTACCTAATTAATAATCAAATGGAGTGCCATAAATTCTAACACAAACATAGATGATAACCATTAGCATCTCTGGTTTCTTTACAGTCCAAACGTCATATGTAATCTAAACCATACATAATCTAATAAACTGTTATGTGCGATACATTTTTTCGTGATTTTATTTTTACTCCATGCAGCTCTTGCCCCGGGCTGTATCCCCTGCTCGGGTGTGCAGTGTCCGCGGGCAAGGAAGGTTTGTCCAGGCAGTCATGTGACAGATCCGTGCGGCTGTTGCCCTCACTGTGCTCGTCAGAAGGGTCAAGTGTGTGGGGGCCCAAACTGGAGCTACGGGTACTGTGACAGAGACCTCACGTGTGCCTTGTTCACTGGTCTCCTGTCAGCGAGGCCACCACAGACTGGCGTATGTAAAGGTGAGTCCTGCAGCGCTCGGATGAGAAGGTGATAGTTAATGTTTGTCTGAATGCACAATTCGTTCTGATCATGAATACTAATAAAAATCAAGAATGAAACACTTATATTCTGTAGATACACAGACCAATCCAATACTGTGTTGACACTGCTCCCTCAAATATGCACAGGAGAGTTTCAGTCTCTCTCTCTCTTTCTCTGTGCCTCTCTGTCTGCCTGCTTCTCCATCTGTCCCACTCTGTCTGTCTCTCTCTCTCTGTCTGTCTGTGAATCTCACTTTCCCTCTGCTTGTCTTCCTTTCCCTCTGTCTCTCTCTCTCTGTCTGTCTGTCTGTCTCTCTCTCTCTCTCTTTCACTCCTCCTCTCCAAGTGTTACCTAAAACGCAGCGTTCAAACCCTTTGGAGGACCCCCTGTGTCCCTGGCTATGGGGTTGTAATGTACGAGCTGGAGCCTGTGACTGTTACAGTCTTCAGACCTGTCACTCTGCCTTCTCCTATTCCAGTCTGGAGGACTGTCTAAAATCAATGAGAGGTGAGCTACACTCAGAGACGCACACACAACACACACAACCCCATTTTTGCCAACGTCAAGTTACAACTTTCTCTTACTTGAATCAGATTCATATAATAGCTGAAACTTTTCGATGACAGGCGATGAAGAATACTGGCTCGATATGAGAGAGGAGATTTACGAAGATGAGGAAGAAGAGGCGTGCACCGAATGGGGCTGTGAGGTGCAGGGAGGACAGTGTTTGTGTCGAGAGAGGAGATGTAACTCTACTTCATCACTGCTCTCTGAAAACACGTGTCAGGAGATGCTAGGTGAGAATGCTCGTCCACTCTGAAACACTGGAACAAAATCCTGCCAAAAAATATGATAAATACCCATATCTCACATTGTAATCTGATCAAGCAGCTTGTAAAATATCTCAGTATTAGTGATGAAAATGATTTGGATGTTTTCTCTCCCCTGTCCTTAATTTGACCTTTATGTCTCAGACAGGGAAAGCTGTATTAACGTCACTTGTCCTGAGACTCCAGTGCCTTCGTGTCCAAAAGACTCCTTCCTGAGTGAGCAGTACACGTTTCCAGGAAAATGCTGCCCCCTAGTGCCAACTATTTGCACCTGTCTCTTTGAAGACTGTCCGCTAGAGCCACCTACTTGCCCTCCTGGCCGTCGGGTCAAGCTTCTCGGTAGAGGTGATGGACATCCAGGATCCTGCTGTAATCAGTACCTGTGTGTGCAGGATGAGACAGGGTTGGGTGTAGATTGAGAGGAAATCACTTGAAGGTGAAGACAAGAGCTGGTCTGAGTTAGACTGAGCTGGTCTCACCAAAAAAGAAACAGAAATCCAACATTTTTTACTGTCTTAATTAATTAATTAATTAATTAATTAATTAATTAATAATAATAATTATTATTATTATTATTATTATTATTATTATTATTATAACTCATGGCATTATTGTTGCGATTAATTACTCATCGAGATACAAAACTTTCATTGTTTGAAAATGCTGATGAGGAGATTCAACAAGGAATTCAACATTATGAGCTAGAAGTGGAGATGTTCAAAATATGTCTCTGAAAAATAATTATAATACATATACATAATAACTGTATAAATGTAAATGTTTTTTCTGTTACTTTGTTTTTTGAAATTCTGCAATTGGTTTGAATTTCTGGGATTTGGTTTGAATTATTAATAAATGAATTGAAAGTGAAAATAGTACAATATTTCCAGGGCCTTAGAAAGCTAAGGATTCTAGTGCCCAATCATTGCTGTAAACTTCCCAAATTCTTGAAATTCTTGTCACTGAGACGAGAGATTATCCTATGTCGTAGGATTTTGGACTTTGGCACCTCCCATCAGTGTTCTTGGGTCGTAGGTATTACTGCCATTTTTACTCGCAGCTCGCAGTGTGGCAAGAATGTCACTAACACAGTGTTGTTTTGGATAACACTTGAATCAAACGTAAAATGTCTGTACCATGCACGCCCTCTGTCTGTTTCTTTTACACACACACACACACACACACACACACACACGCACGCACGCACGCACGCACGGGGGAGGGGGGGCAGACATTAATACGAAGGAGAAATTAATTAAATGAACATTCTTTAGGTGTGGTCAGTTATGTTATGAATATATATGAACTAGTGAATATAACTTTTAAATGATTATTTGAGAAGTTTTGGATGGTTTCAATCACGATGCGGAACGATAGATACGGCACGGTTTCTGCCGGAACTGCATTCTGGGGTACAAAAATATAGTTCCCAAAATTGCTCGCGTATTTCCGGCCAGCTCAGCGCGTCCGGGGGAGTGTTGTCAAACTGTAATCTATCCCCACTTACATTTTGTACTTTGCTAACCCCATAGTGTGTTAGTGTAGTAAGTGAACTAGAGAGGATTCACGTCAAAATGGTGTTGCTTACCATGATTGCACGACTGGCAGACGGCCTACCCCTAGCCGCGTCAATGCAGGAGGACGAACAGGTTTTACTTCTCTTTCATTACTTTCAGCCACCTGAAATTAGCTTGTCGGCTATGTACATTAGCCACGTTACTGGGTTTAGTACTCTGTTTAGCAGATAGCCAAAGCGTGTCGTGTGAATTGTCATTGTTTTAAAATTACGGTCTCTAGTTCTTTAATGCAAATAGATTATGAATAGTCGAACGTAATTTTCTATACAGCATCACTGACGTTGTCAGTGGTTTTTCATCAGCAGAGGCATTAGTCGGGTAATTTATATCAGCATTTTCTATAATTGATAAGAATGCGAGGTAGCCTTGTAAAAGGTTAAGTATTTAGACTCAAACCACCGCACTTTGATACTCTGAACGTAAAACTCCTTGAAGAACTTGCGTGTTCATTTGAGATGTTTTAACGTTATCCTCTACCCAGCACTGTCATTCTGTGTTAAATGGCGTAATTGTTGACCGAATTCCCCCAGTCTCCCATAGGAGGTGCCAAATGAAGCAAAGGTACCTAAGTGTACTGTGTGCTGAACTAAATGCTATTTGAGGATAAATCGGCTGATGCTGATGAGTCATTCAAGCTGCGCTACATACAGTTTGGATGTGGATTATAGTCTACTGTCTATTGAGTGTGACTCTCTGTGGATGAAGTCTAACATATTTATCATGTTTTTTTTAATGCTGTCATGAAGGGAAGTGAGAAGGTTTGTCCATTCTCAGCTTTGTCGATGGCACTCAGACTCTCTTTAGAGATCTCTACCTATGTTAGAAAACGAAGCAAAACTCTTAAATTCTTCACATTTGAGTGGATATATACTTTGTATAACACTTTCTTTCCTTCTTTCTCTCTTTCTTTCTTGTGTTCAGATGGGTCGAGATCTACAACAGTACCAGAGCCAGGCCAAACAGTTGTTCCGGAAACTCAATGAACAGAGTCCAACCCGCTGTACTCTGGAAGCAGGGTCCATGGCTTTCCAGTGAGTATGAACAGTTGCACTGACTTCAAAATCATATTCCCAGTACAACACACATATGAATAAGTCATGACGTTATGAGATGCTCTGTCTTGGTGTGAGAGATTCTGACTGGTCCCTCTGTGTCTTCTCCTAAGTTACGTCATAGAAAAGGGAGTGTGCTACCTGGTGCTGTGTGAAGCAGGGTTTCCAAAAAAGCTTGCCTTTGCCTATTTAGAAGATCTCCAAGCCGAATTTCACGAACAGCACGGAAAGAAGGTCCCCACCGTTTCTCGTCCTTACTCCTTCATCGAGTTTGGTGAGAGAGACTTTACACTCGACCTGACCCAAATTATCACCTGTATCTGGGGGTATCAGTTTAGTTTGCGTGCCCATGTAATTTAATGTTCTGAAATCGAACTGTGCGGTGCTTCTTTTTGTCTTCTGAACCAGATACATACATCCAGAAAACGAAGAAGTCGTACATTGACAGCCGCGCTCGCCGAAACCTGGGCAGCATTAACACTGAGCTTCAGGATGTGCAGAGGATCATGGTAGCCAATATAGAGGAGGTTCTTCAGAGAGGAGAAGCCTTATCAGGTAAACTCTTGTTTTAGACGTTCCCCTTCGCACACCACCCCCGAAATGGTTCATCAGCCTTGTCAAAATGCTAATCCACTCAGATGAACTCTTCAGCAAGATAAAAAAAAGAGCCCTCAAAGTGAATCGTTCTGTCGTAATCATGCTAGAAATGCACAAATAGATCTTAATGCAGCTACTTTCTAAACAACAGAAAAAATACAGTTATTTCTAGAGTAATGAATATACATTAGTATATACCATATACCAGCATATCAACATTCACTAAACCATATATAATGTGTTCCTCATTTTGTTTCGCTTTGGTTTATGTTCTTATTTTTGATTTCTTTTCTCTCACTTTCGTTTCCAACAGCTTTGGATTCAAAGGCCAGCAACCTGTCCAGTTTATCAAAGAAGTACAGGAGTGATGCAAAGTATCTAAACACTCGTTCTACTTATGCCAAGCTAGCAGCCGGCGGTGTTTTCTTCATAATGCTCATCGTCTACGTACGCTTTTGGTGGCTCTGAGGGGGAAGAATGAAATTGGGGAAACGGGCTTTTAGAGGACCTGACTGAAGGAAAACAAACAAACAGACGAAAACAAAATACCATCACCTTACAAGAGACAACAACAAGCTCATATCCTATACAGTATGAAAGCCCTTTCCTGAAAGACTGTTGAAGTACCACATTACCCCATTTCTTTCCCGTTAACCAATAGATTTGTAATGTAATTATTGATGTTAACAGTTTTATTAGGGATACAGCAGTAAGTTTGTGCTTGCTTGAAGTGAGCTGTGTGCGTGAGTGTGGAGGCGTGTGCATGTGTGCGCGTGTATGCGCTGTGTGAATTGGAGAGGAAGACAGAAAAAAAAAAAAAAAAGATATTTCCTCTGTATGTCTGTATGAAAAACTCGTCCAATGAAATCTTTCCCCATGTCTGTGTCATCTTGTATACTGTACAAATGAAAATTTCAGCAATCTGTTGCAGAGGATATTCCAGATTGAATTTCAGCCCTGTTTTTGATGACTTTGTCTGGTGCAGATTATTTCATTACCGTGATCTAAAACGCCAGTCAACTTTTTTTCTTTTTTTTTTTAATCTCAGTGCGCTATGTTGACTAACTGTCGTATTGTACTCATTAGCACATCTACACATTTTAATTGAGGAGCTTGCAGCTGTTTAAGTTTAAGTCTTGATAAATTTACTCCATGCATAAAATACAAAATCTCAATCAAAGGCTTATATGGTAACCAGTTTTCCATGATACCTGAAGAGACATCTATCAGCATATGTTACCTCTGGTGAAAATAAACAGATTGACACTCAGATGTGTGTTTTTGTTCCCTCTATGTTATACTTTATAGCCAATACAGATATTACATGCTTTACTCTTATAAATATAAAATTCTTAAATTTTTAACTTGCTTAATGGGTAACTGTACACGTTTCATGAATGTGGGACACATAACTGAATTCTCCATTCATAGTTACGGTCAGGATTATTAATGAGAACTGACTTATGTGGTTTACGTTACTGGAATGACCAGAGAACTGGAGGTGGGATTGCTATTAGGTGTGGGGTTCATTAAATGTCCAAATGGTTGATTGTAGCATGACAGTAACCGCCCTGCATATTAAAGCTTCAAAGAATTTCACATTTTTAAAGAATGTTGCAATGTTGCTCTTCCAACCTTTGTAACCATAATGTCCAGTCCTAGCTCAAATTACAGCTGCAACCAAAAGAATTTTGATGTTCAAGTGCTCTGAATATTTTTAACATACTTAAGCTGAAGTCTGCTGTGAAATGTTACAATGACAAGAAGCCAATAACCATCTGTTGTGTATGTAATTCATACTAAGTAAATATTCTTTAGAAACGCATGGCCTGTATGGTCAAGGTTGCTGACTCGTGAGTCTTTTATGTAATCTGGGTTTCTCCAGAAAAAAAAAAAAAAACTCAAACTATTCAATGATATGTTATAGGCCATGTTAGAGAGGACCTCTGTGTAAACTTTGCAAGACAGACTTGGTATTTCTGGGAACTGTCGTCTATTATTCGTTGAGAGTAAGACACGTAACTGAAATAAATAAACGGTCAGACAGACAACCAGCAGATGGCGCTCTATACAAGCGATACTTTGAACAAGGCCGAAATTGGGAAAAAGGATCGAGTTGTTCCGTCCGTACTACGCCTAGTGTCGAATAATAAAAAAGGAGATGGTTTCAGACATAGGGTCTGGTGTTGTAACGAACACGCTGTCAGTTTTGTGGCCATTTACAGAGAGGTTCTGTGGAACTTCACCTTAATTTAACAGAACGCACACAGGAAGTGGGCATAGCAGAAAATGAGAAGCGGCAGAGGTAGCGTGCATAGCTAACCACAGGGCACAGACTCAACTTTTCACCTCTTAGTTTCACTCCTCTTCCCTCAAGGGAAGTAGCAGCTGACCTGTTAAAAGCAATGATAAAGACTGTAACCCACTTTGGGCTTACACTGCCGCACAAGACAGTTGCTGTGTGTCACAGCAGGAAAAATTAAAAAAGAAAGAAAGAAAAAAAAAGAGAGAGATTTGTTGTTTATAACCTCAGACACCTCCATATACAGTGTTATTTTGTTTCTTCCTTGTCTCACCACAAATGTGTCATTTCTCTGTTTACCTGTCAGTGCAGAGTCTAAGGGAGTCTCTCAGTACAGGACTCTCACCCACGGAGAGGAGTCTACCGTATGTCAACAAGCTCAAAATCCTCTCCAGCTTCTGGTAACAATTAGTCACTTTATTCTTTTTTAATCTTTCAAACCTAGACTTTCACATTTGTGTATGCCACATATCTCACATTGTGATTAATTTGGAGTGAAAAAAAAAAAAATTCAAGGACGAGTATTAACACAAAGTGTAACGTATGTATCTTGATTGGGTCGTCTTGAGCCTCAGACTGCAAAAAACACACAGATCTTTGATCTCCTTCCCAATACCCATGCAAAACACACAGAAGCGTGTGCCTCCGACAGAGAGTAACAGAGGTGAAGAGGTGACGTTTATCTTTTTGATGTGTAGATAAGTTGTTTGTATGACTGATACGGATATCTCTGTAACAGAAACAGGAGAGACGGATAAGTGCAAAAAAGAACTTCAACAACATGTGACAGTACATCACTGATAGTACATAACACGACAAAATATTACTTCTTTTGCGTAAAAAAAAAACTACTGATGTGAGGCTAAGAGTGAGGAAAGTCTTGAAAGTGTGTCAAACCAGAACTAAGTGGAAGATTCATATTATCAGTGAGATAAGAGCTGAGCAGACAGGATGACGCACAGCTCCGTCTCTCCTCCTTTCTCCTTCCTCTCCGTGGGTTGCCATGGTAGCCGAGGGTGCATGACAGTCATGTGAAAACGAAGCTGATTGGATTAAAATACTTTGTGCGATCAGGGGTCAGGGGTACTGCACACATACTAAACAATCCGCAAACTGATTAGACACAGGCTACACGCCGGGACTCCCTCACACAGGCTAACATGAGCCACACACAAGACTTGTTGTTTTGTTTGCGTTTAGTTAATGACGGCACACGCTCTGTTAAACTGTCACATGTAAGACCGTATCTCTTTCGTTGTTTGTAAGCTATTACTTTTTTTTCTCAATGTGATTAAAAAAAAATCCCTCTGGTGTTTGTAGACTGTATACCAGCTCCACATACCCTTGGGGTGCAATGATGTTAAAAAAACAAAACAAAAAAATGTCTTAACCATCCATGTGCGTGACTGGAGTCTCTGGTTCTTCTTTTGGGCAATTTTGCAGTTTAAAAGTGTAGAGAGGCATAGATAGATTGATAAAATACAACGCCATAAAGCGTAAGGGAGAAAAAAAAAAAAAACAGACTCACATTGCTTACCTGCGAAAACACATTACTTTTTTGACAAAGGGCCAGAATTAGCTAGGGATTACCTGTCATCCTATTTCATTGTTCAAATTGACTTTTAAATTTTCTCCTCTCTCCTCTCAGCTTTCCTGCTGTCTCCTTTCTTCTTCCTCTTCCTCCTCTCTCACGCTCTCTCTCTCTCCCAAACAGAGTGAAGGAGCAGCTGGACTGCAGTGGACAGGGGTCATAAAACTGGGGGCCAAAAGAGGAAGTTGTGGGGACCTGGTGAGTTATTACCCCCCAACGTACACACAGGGGCCTGAGAACTACCCTCCTCCCACACAGAACCGTGTCAGGTCTGGATCAAGCTGGGAAGCATCACCTAACATATGCACCCTATACTTTACCCCCCACCCCCACCCCCCCCACAACCCCCCCTCGCTGTGTGCAATGAGAACGATAGAGGGTTGCACATCGCATCAATTGCTCATCTGCTGTATGTGTTATAAACAGACTTTTATTTTGCTTAGCTTTTTATTTGCTTCGTCCTCTCACCTAAAGTTTACAGAGTGTGAGATTTTATGGCTGCTATCTCACCGTAAAAACACCGAAGATGTAACCAAGCATCATAAATACTGATATCTACTCTCTCTGTACTAGAATATCTTATTTGTTTAACACTTTAGAGTGTATTATCTATAGGTATATTTCTAAGCATCTCGGGCTGTTATTCACCTGTAAAGTCACTGTAGTCCTATGGAGTCTGATGTTGATTCCACTCTGAGTGTATTATTAGTGTCATATCTGGATGACTGCTCTTCTGTGTGTGACTCTGAGAAAGATATCAGTGGTGTGAATACCAGTCATGCCTGTCCTGTAGCAGCTCGCGAATTTATGACACAATTAACCCCTGGCTGGAGAAACGCCAGGCTCACTCACTTTACACTTTCGCCTTGTCTTTCTCTCCCCGCTTGTGCGTACATGCAGGGTCCCACACACACAAGCACACACTCAAAGACATGTAAAATGAGTCTTTTTTTTTTTTTTTTGGTGCTATTAGGGATATGCGGCTGAAAAGATGGCATGGGTAAACACACATACAACATAAATATAGCATGCATGTCCATTTCTCTCTCTCTCTCTCTCTCTCTCTCTCCCTCTCCCTCTCTCTCTCTCTCTCCCTCTCTCTCTCTCTCTCTCTCTCTCTCTCTCTCTCTGTGGACTTGGTAAAAGGCCACAGACCATGGCCAATCACTTTGACCTCAGTGCACCCTTGCGCTGAAGGGACAGGGCAGTGAAAAATTTCGGTTGGGGTGGGATGTGGAAGGGTCACAGTGAATTTCAACTGAAAGCTATAAACTATACCAGAGGCCAGCATCTCACACACACACACACACACACACACACACACACACACACACATACATTCATTATGGTCTACCAGAGAGGGTTCTGCTATAGATGTCGGTGTCCCACACATCACTAGCCCTTTTCTGATCTTCATTTGACCTTCGTGACCTTCATGGTAATGTCACGCACAGGCACAGACCTTGACCTCGTGTCATTAATGACTGCCTGCTGTTTGGAGTCTTGCGGGGGCCGAGCTTTAGGTCTTCCAGTCAGCCCTCATAAATATGAGTAAAGATATAAAGCACCCGGGAGCCTGCTCATGCCTGTGGGGCCTGGCTTTTCCCACACTACTGTATAAATAGCTCTCGCGCAGTATGACAGCGGACACAACAGCAAATTCCACCCCACCTGTCCCTGCCAAACCCCCAGGTCACCTTTCAGTAGACATCCATCTCCCCGTTTTAAGAACCTCACACCTTCTTCAGTCCACCCCCCACCCCCTTTCCCTGCCCCTCGGTCTACTGGTAAGGCCCCTGCTCCGTGTCTCCGATGCCCAGAGCTGGAACTGGCATCTCTGGCTGAGTGACCACATCTTCAGCATTAACCCTCAGCTCTCACCACTGTGGCACGCCATGACATGACATAAGATTGCAGTTTGTGCAAGGAGAACGTGCACTGCCATAATCCTTTCACGTGCGTGCGTGCGTGTGTGCGTGCGTGCGTGTGTGTGTGTGTGTGTGTGTGTGTGTGTGTGTAAAACCACTGCAAGTTTTTTCGTGTTTTTTTTTAATGCATTTTATATTAACACAACAATCATTAAAAAAGGGTTTTTTTTTATGTGAATCAATAGCAAATTCGCTTGTTTTAAATGAACACTGAGTGTGGAGTTATATGTACACTCTCAGTGTTAATTCTGTGCACTCACTGATTGTATTTATGCTGATAAAAGGGACGTGTATACATGTACGTGTGTGAGTGTGTGTGTGTGTGTGTGTGTGTGTGTGTGTGTGTGTATCTATACTCACGGGTCACTTTATGAGGTACACCTATATTATAGTTACAGCATACAAGTGTAGAATTCCAGGCCATAGCCCATCTGTTGCCTTGCACAGTCTGTCACCCACGCTTTACCCCGTCCATCAATGGCCAGTTTGTGCCCACAGGGCAGCTGTGGACCAAATAGTATTTAGTTGGCACACCATTCGCAACACAACAGTGACGCCAACACAGTAGCAGCGGTGGAGTGGGCATCGTACAGGTACCTAAAGGGTATATGTTTCTAACAGAGGCAGGTATACCACCCAAAAAGGTCACTGAACGTACAGTAGATCCACATATTAAACTCATATACAAGCACTGCTGTAGACTCACACACATAGTATATGCTTCATATCTGGGCAAAAAGTATACATAGCATGTGGTGCTTCTAATCACAGAGGGCAAGAAGCACATAGTGAGAAACACATGGTATAGCTTCTACCCAATACAGGGCCTCAATATGTTCTCAAACTGATACCCACACTCACAGGTCATATTTGTTTGTCCCCTCTGACCCAGTCCTCACATACCTGTAAAGTTAGCAGTATCCCCAGCATGACTGAATGTATTGAGAAATTGGAGTAGCAGATTAGATCAAGATGAGTCACTGTAATACAATGTCAGTCGACTGTGGACAAAAGGTTATCTGGTGAAACGTAAACCATGCATTTTCACAATGCACAACGATAGAAACTCCTGTCTTTCCCGTGTGTCGGAGGCGGTTTTACAGTCAGTCAGGGTCAACGGGGTTTGTTCTGATTCATTTCTTATTTTGGCAGCTCGTCTCAGACCCCTTCCCCACTAGCGCGCACACACACACACACACACACACACACACACACCACAAACCCCGTATCTTGAAAACCAATCACTCTAAGTGTAGATTCCAGGTTGCGTTCAAAAGTAAAAATAAGACATTTTCCGGGGTAAACAATCCATATGATACACAGTAGTCATTAGCATCTTCGATATGCTTTTGTGAAAGTGTAATTGTGTTATTGTAATTAATCAATGGACAGGGTTAAATGGCCCCGGGGGGGGGGGGGGGGGGGGGGGGGGATACTGTACATTCAGACTTTTTTTATGCAACTTGGTTAGCATTTCCCCTCGGAAGTGTAAGGAGGTCACAGAGACAGGGAGATAATCTGCCCTAAATATACCTCCTGCTTCCTGTCTCCCTCTCTCCTATTTCACTTTAAGTGGCATTAGATAGGTGATGCTTCCGACTGGGTATGTGAGAGTGTTGTGACTTATACACGCAGATAGGAGGTCAGGAGCATTAAGACAGGAACTCTAAATCCAACGCACTGTGTGGACTGTGTAGAGTGTGAGAGAGAATAAATAAAAAGGCCTCCATAGTTTTGAACCAATCTCAAGGGCAAAGGATGATTTTGAGATACTGAGACACTGAGATATGAATTCTCTTTCTCTCTCACTTTGTGTCTTTCTTTCTTTCTCTGATTCTTTCTATCTTTCTTTCTTTCTTTCTTTCTTTCTCTCACTCTCTCTCTCTCTCTCTTTCTCTCTCTCTCTCTCTCTCTCTCCCTCCTTCTCTCTTTCTCTGTCCTCACAAAATTTTAGTACTTTCCCCTGGAATGACGAGGCAACAATTTGTTTTGACAAGTTTCCCACGCTAAAATGAACTGGAGGAGGTCTGGAGGTAGGTACGTAATACCAGGGTAATCACTCTTCCATTGCCACCCAGGACCAGTATATCATCCATTTATCTGCCTCCTGACACCCTTACCCAGCGGAATAAATCTGCTGGCTGTCAGTTTGTATACGTGACGACCATGGCAGTTTCGACATGCCGTTCATCCCAAAATGACACATTCACATGCCTGTTTGCATGCTACCGTCAACAATACAAGTCAAATGAGCAAAAGTTTAGTGAAGCATAATTTGCCGTTTTTTTTGTTTTTTTTTTATATTCCATGAGTTTTCCTGAGTGTGCAGGGTGCATATCTTTTCGAATGATATATTGTTATGCGTTTTGTGAACAAACAAATGCTGGAGTCAGACTTTAACCACATTTGTGGTTTGTTACAACCAAGAAAACAGTCAGTTATACATCTGGTTTTCAAAGAAGTACTATGATTACTTCCCATTTTTAATAGCTGTCATAAGATTAGGTCTTCATGTAGATTTTGCTTCCATGCAGATGACTGACAGGAGGTTCCACATACATTCTATGGACGACAGCTTGAGAATGACCTCAGAAGCATCCTTAATCATGTAATCTTCACCTAATCAGTCCGTCCGAACGACTGAAAATAATATACTTTTGCAATGACATTTCTATCTAACATTTAGATGTCTGCATGCAAAACTAGTCACACAAACACATTCAAAACCACACTCACCTTTCACATTGTTAGTTCTACACAAGTGACCCCCATAAACATTGTTCTTCCACCAGAGGCACAGCTGAGACTGACAGAAATTGATTTCATTGAGTAGTCAGTGGAAAACTTCCAGAACTCATTCAAACAAGAGAATTGCAAAATGGGGCTTCAGTTCAATAACGGACTCACTGTATGTTCTTAAAGTGCATAGGCATCAGCAAGTCTGCAGTGAGATGTGAAAAAGCCTAACATCAGTTCTGTTTATCAGTTCTGAAATGAAAGGGTTTTGATGCAATGATGCAAAAAACCTGAATGGAACAGCAGTCAGAGACGTTACTTCTTCTTGCAGTCTGAATATGTTTTGGATGGTCGTGACACTTTTTGAGGTTCTCGTGCTGTTACTACATGACATAAAATGTAGCACATAAAGACTTGTAAGACAAAAGCATTTTTTTTTCTCTTTGCAGTTGGAAAGTTTGCAACATAAATAAATAAGTAACAAAAAAACCTCTACATAATGGTTAGTTTGCCTGCACAGATGAGAGATGAACCACACAAAAGCGAACCTTACAATATCAGCATGTCGTGTTTGGAACCACAACATCATAATAACATTGAAAAAAAAAATAGAATTGATCAAACAGCAGAACGATAACTGAGCATTATAACTGTAGCCATAGACACATCAGGACTTTCTTAAACTGCAGTCCATCCCACTGTAACACCTGTGTAATACAATATAACCACTTAATGTTTTTTTTAAGCTAAGAATTATCATCAACTCCCCAAGCTGTACATTAAAATTGTTATTTGAATATCGATGGAAATACATCACTCAGTAACAGTGCACTCATTGGACATTTGGTTCACAGAGAGTTGTGTTATAAATGAAATCATTAATCTACATCTAAAAAAGCAATTTGATCTCTGCAACCCCTCGTCTCAAAAGAGCGTGTGGACTTTCCTACACTCACGTATTCTATTCTGTTTTAGGGGTTTGCATTGTTCATCTTCTGGACCTGTTGACAAGATTTCACTTTTGATTTTAGATTTTATACTTGAACAAGCACAGAGCTGGCTCTGAAAGCTAGAGAATGTGCTTCTTTTTTTTTTTTTTAACTTCAAAGCTGTTGATCTTGTAATGATAGTCAAGATATAAGGAACAGTCTGCAAAGATAACAGTCCTAAAGAATCGCTCCTCTTTCCCTCGCTTTTCCTGACTTGAGCAATTAGTTAGGTGTTTGTAGCGACTTTGTCTTTGGGTGAGCAGGGGTTTGTGCAGGGGTTAATTGGCCCCATTCGGAGATAAGTCTTTCATCAGAGCACTGGATGTATTGAACAAAGAAAGGCTTGATGTGTTTATTCTGGCTTCTCAGTAGGGGTCCAGTAACGCTGATTGTGCCAGCTGGCATAAAATTGAGGAAAGGCTATTTTAAAAAGTAAATATAACAGCCGACGTATGATGTTAAATTACTCTAAAATGGTAAAAATACAGTCCATTCAAACTGGAATGTAAGACGCCCACACTTGTGGATCGCTGAATTTGTAGAATAACTAAGGCACGTGCATTATGCGTCTATCGTCCGCAGTACAACTTCCTAAAATGTGATATCATTTCTTAACTAAACAAAATAGTTGAACAAGTTCTTTATTTCCCGAGATCGAAAAAGTCAGTCCGACGCTGTTTATTGTAACAATAGGCCTATGTATGTTTGGATGTGACTTCGAATGGAAAGAGAAAATGCCTTCATTTGTCTGGATTGGCATTAAAGTAATCGTTACAGATTTGTTGAGTGATTAAAACAAAAGAGGTGGTCAGACATTAAGGGAGAAGTTCGTCTATTGAGACATTTGAGTGGGTGGGAGCGAGGTGGAGCACCGAATAACGTCAACAAGCGGAATAATGAAAAAAGTATGAACGGGTTAATTTTGAGTCATACGAGGCTTTGAGAAGTTGAAAATAAGGGAAAATTCCTCCGCCGGACTACGAAAAAAAGATGTGTTAATGTCTGTAGTTGATTTTAGAACCTGATATTTGTCAGTTTTAAAATAAGATATACTGTTTTCATTTATTTACTTTGAAAGTAGGTGGGTCGCTTTATTTTAAATGGCCACTCTGCGATCACTTTGAAGGCAGACCACTGACTATAGATCCATCTGTCACTTCAGCGGAAGGACATTTCTGACTTCAGTGACGGGGTAGGGGAAGAGAGAAGTTAAGAAACTTAGACCTCGGCAGAGAACTATGAAAAAATTAAAAATAACTTCATAATTACGGATTAAACAGCGCAAACCTGAAGATTCAAGTGTGAGTGAGACTAACATTTGTAGACACGGTGGATGAAAATCAACTATTTTTTAATCTTTTTTGAAGTTACATTTGCGCTAACCTGAAGCGGAGCACAGCCTCGCGCTGGCGACTCTATGTGGATTTTACAGAAAATATGGGCCAATTACCCGGTATCACTTCGGGCAGAGTAATTTTCCTCCTTATTTGCTGCCTCCACCTTTCATTTGGTAAGTGTTTTTTTGTTGTTGTTGTTTTGTTTGTTTTGTTTCGCTTTGAGCGCATCTGCTGTGTGTTTAAGAAAAGTTTTACGAATTGCCCGATTCTCACGGAGCTTTGCATCTTCAACCTGGGGTACGAAGCATCACTGCACGCGTTTCCTCGGGAGACTGATGTGATTCTATCTTTTAATTGTTACAGTTGGATCAGCATTTGTTTTTACAACTTGTTTGGTGTTGGACCATGTTAGTCATTTGAACTTCTGTATTATGGAATAAACAGAGCTTTTGTTAAAAGGGTTTACAGAAGTGAACGTTTTTGACTTTCAGCCTCTGGAGTTACAGTTAGCTGAATAGCTTAGCTTGCCTTTAAAAGCGACTTAAAGCTAGCCCGTACTGATCTTTTTGAAAGAACAGCACAAGAACACTGTGTTGATAATACAGAAATTTTTGGACTTTTCCCCTAAAATATCAACACGTTGTCTGTATATAATTATCGGTGTATTATTTTTACGTGAATGAGCCACCCAAAGTTACGTTGTGAACTTGAGTTGGTTGTGCAGTAGTTCTCACCGCTGCCCAGATGTGAGCTAAACGGAGCTTAAGCATGTCTACAGCTATTATTCGTGAGAAAGGAATTCAAAATGGATACTGCTGCAGAAACATAACGGTGGCAGTATGTTCGAAAGTTACGAGTTCTCTCGGGTTCAGGGTAAAACAGGATTCCAGAAATGTGTATAATGTCCAGCTTGTAGATAAAAATGCGAAAAGGTTATTTTTGCGTTTTGCAGTCTTATGACAGTGTGGTCAAAGTGGGTCGTGATTTTCTAGGAGTTTCGAAAAGAATTAATGTTAGCTACGGTGATTATTTAGAAACTGTAACAAAGCTGTCATTATTCGGATTTATATGAATTACCAAGCTATTTCTTTTTGTCCTTGTTTCTCACCACCTGACCACTGTTTATTTTTGTTGTATAACTTTTCTGCTGGTTTCGTGCCCAGCGTGGGTCACAAACGCTAGAAAGTGTCGTTCAGCCGTTTTAACTTGGTAGATTTTAAGCACTTCTTTGCTTTCAGCTCATGCATGTGAGTCGCATTTTCGTTGTTTTATAACGACCTGATGCCCTCGGAGTAGAAGAGCTTCACAAAGGAAAACAAGACAATATAGAATGGCTTCGGGCTGGGGAAGAAGCGACTGGAATGTTGCTGTTGGTGTTGCACATTCCTCTCTTTCTTTGCCTCTCTCACTCTCTCACCCTTTCACGTTCCCTTGCTTTTTCACACACCTCACACGTTCAGACACACTCATAGAAAGCTCATTGTCACAATGTTGCAGTCTGTCCATTGTATTAACCAGGGGGATGTTGCTTGTTGTTGTTGTTGTTGTTTCTGTATTAAATATCAAAGCTTGTCTGTGTGAATGTATGAGGGGGCACGTTTTTCCTTTTGTGTGTGTAGCACACAACATGACGTTGCCCTCATTGTGTGGGTTGCCACCAGTTCCATGTATTTACTCAGGCCAGACGGCATGCGTGTGTGCTGAAAAGCCCAGTCATTGTCTTTTGCTGGTGAGCTGCTTGTTTGTCAGCATGACCCAGAACTGCTCCCTGGTGTGAAATGGGATTTATCCTCATCGCGGCTCCCACCACGCAGAACACAAGCGCTCGCTTATTGACCGACCCACAGTCCTGCATATCTGCAAGCTGAATCTTCCCACCGCTGGTGTCTGTGGGTGCTCTAATCATCAGCATCACCCTAGCACATTCCCTTTCCCGCTCCTTCCCCTTTTTCTGAATCATGCTTTATTGAGGGTCGTGCAGCAAAGAGCTTTGGAGAGAACGGTTTAACCCATATGCATGGACGTCTGTGAGAGTGGGTCAACCTCCAGATGTAGTGTCACTAAAGCCGCCGTCCCCGTCTGCACCGGGGCGACAGAAGTGAGACATGGAGTCGCAGCCACACACTTAACGACACATACACGTACACACACGCACACACACACACACGCAGGCAGCCGAACAAGAGTGTGAAGTGCTGATGGTATTTTAGGCTGCAGTGAAACTGAGGAAGAGGTCAGTGAGGAGAGAGTAGGGCTCGCTGGTGTCTTGAGATTAAAAGCGTGGCGTTTGTGCCATTGAGCAGTGCAGAGCAAGTTAACAAATTAACAGGGAATTAAGAGTTCCTGCATTTACTCCGGAGTAATCCTGGCACCATTTGGTGTGAGGTGCTGTGCCAATGTGTGTGTGTGTGTATGTGTGTGTTTGTGTGTTAAACAGCTAACAGAACAATGGCCTTCTCTACATACATGCCATACACACTTTCGTTTCACTTATTTTTATTTCTTTTCAGTATGGATCAGAAACTCACTTAGTATTGTTTTCTTTTAGTATTTTTTTCAATGGTCAGAATCCATGGAGGCTCAACTGATTTGCGCCAGGACTAGCTTGTGAAAGTAATTTGTTTCAAGCCAAGACTTTAGGTTTGAGTCATTATAATTAAGGATTTGTAAGAATGTTGTTAAACTGAAGAATTACAGGTTAATACAGGTTTCAACCTTTGTAATATACACTAAAATCAGATGAAATATATTCTTTTCGTCTCAGATTTTTGGCAGTATGATGGAATTTGATATCTCATATTACACAAAATAAGACTGTCAGCTAAACAGTGCTTTTGTCTTGTAAGCCTCACTAGAACGTGAAGTCCATAACCTCTGTGTCAGATGTAAAGACTGTGCTGTCCAGCTTTGGATCAGTTCTCTGTATGTTACTCCTTATGGTGTTGTAAAATTTGGGTGGAACTTGCCTCTGAGTAACGTCAGTCCTTTGCTGAGACAATTACAGAAACCGTAATTCAGAATAACTCTGTACTGGATTAGGATCAGTAAAGTTACAGATTACACAAATAACAAATAAGCATCCATGGATGTAGTATTAGTTGTTTGTTTTGATGGCAAAGGGAACTCGCGGAAGTGGTCTTGCTCGGGGAAGGAAAGGTTAACTGGTGGACGAGAGAATAGCAGGCAGTGTTGTTGTGCCATTGGCAAGAGTAATCTTAGTATTGTTTTCAAGCATAATTCTGTGGTTGCTAGGTTGGCAGGTTTACCAGTGCACTGAATTTCAAATTCACTGGTTTTATGAAGTACAGTGTTTTTGCAGTGTTGCCTGACATTGTTTAAAAGCCAAAATATCTCCATATACCTGAACTGTGTCCAACTGCAGAGAATGCCCTGTATTCTTCATTGTTTGTCATCTCTCCTTATTGACTTGCCATAATGCTTTGCGTGTTGCTGTAATCAAAACACTTAAAGATGGTTACGTGAATACTGCAATGCATAAACACATGGTTGACTGCAGCCAATCAAAATCAGATCGTCAAGGAAGAAGCGTATCATTGGATGAACTGAATCGATGAAACAGTGTAAGAGTGTTGTGCTGATTTTTTTTTTTTTTTTTGTAGGTTGAAAAACTTAATTGTTGTGTTACAGTGAACAGAATTAATACATAGGCTATGTTCTGTGAATGAATGTATCCGTATTGTGATCAATGTGTTGAGTTCTTCTCAGCTTGTCACTGATTTTTTCTTTCCTTTCCTCTTTTTTTTTTTTTTGTAGTGCGGTCATCAAGATGCCCCAAAGGAAAGTTTTTTGTTTTTCCTTTTTTTTTTTTTTAAACGAGCGCGACATTCAGCACTTGTTCACATTCCGTTTGTGTGTTGGAGGGGCGGGTTTTATTGGCACAGCCACCGCAACAATTTCTTTTTTTTTTTTTTGCGGAACGGAGAGGGTGACTGGATATAGGCTATAGCAATTCCAGGAAACAGGGTAACTTCCCCTCGCGGTGCGAACAACTTCCTTCTCCTGTCCTACATGGACCTTGGCCAGAGCGGAGCATCAACCATTGATGTATGGTCTCCCTCAGGCACTCAGAATGACTTCCCTTTTCTCCCTCTGCAGCCATCAACCTTAAGCCTGTCTTTCACCCACTCAGTCGACACAGCGGACATAAATAGGCCAAAAGACTCCCCTGGGCATTGCTTTAGTCGCGGGGATGATGCAGTGGTTTTAGGGCAACAAGGGAAGCAGCTGTTTACCAGCTGCTTAATATAGTGCCTTTGCCATCTGTGTAGATGTTTGATTAACAGTGAACAGGACCAATTTGAAACCACGTCGATTTTTTTCTTTTGTGTGTGTGTGTGTGTTTGTGTCTCTGTGTGTGTGTGTCTGGCTTTGGATTTTTATTTATTTATTTTTTTTTTTTTTACTTCTCCTGTCTCTTTATGTATTAAAAAAAGAACATGTCTGAAAACAGGTTATTTTTGTTAAGCGTAGTTCCCTTTTGAGGATAGTTATTTAGAGTGGGTGAGTAGTACTAAACAGATGGGCTTGTGCATACTTTTGGCAGTGCTTTTGTGGATTCGTATACGCACATTTTATCAATGTCAGACAGCAAGGTTTTGTAGTATATACACAATCCCTGACCTCTCCTCATCTAAGCGAATAATTGAATCTCTGAATATAACAGAGAGGGAAGGTGAGAGACAGAGACAGAGACAGACGGGGGGGGGGGGGGGCATGAGAGAGAGAGAAATGAAATGGAGTCAGACAAGGGATAGATAAATGGATAGAGGAAGAAAGAAGGAAAGAAGGAGAAAGAAAGCGTGGTAAGAACTTGGCAGGGCAGATTCTGGCTCGGGTTACTGTTCCCTCTGTCTCTGCTTCACATTAGAGCTCCACACCTTCACGCTCACATCAACAGGGATCACTGCCCACGTCCACACTGACATCATCAATCTCATCCGTTCTGCTTCTCTTCTCTTCTCTTCTCTTCTCTTCTCTTCTCTTCTCTTCTCTTCTCTTCTCTTCTCTTCTCTTCTCTTCTCTTCTCTCATCCCTTGCTCTCCTTCGTCCTGTACCTCTATCATGTTTCTTTCCCACCGTGCCTGAGAGAGCTAAGGAAGAAAATGGAGGTGACAGAGATAGTCAGAGCGTGTAAGGATGATTTGTTTGTTTTTCTCGTCTGAGTGTGAAATGCTGTCTGTGATTACACAGAGAACAATACCCTTTTATTGAGATTATCACCAGCTTCTCACCCTCTCTTCACAACTCTCCTAAAAGCCCTCAATGCCACACTTCACGGGTCTTGTTACAGAGGGTACCAGGTCAGTGTGATGAAACCCAGGCAAAATATTTATCAGTGCTAATTCCTCCGCACTTTCTCTCCTAATTGTGTGGACGGCTGTGCGTCTGGGGTTATTTAGTTGTTGTTTACATGTGAAAAAGCCAAATGTCAACACGAACGGTAGCATACGTCCAACAGTCAGGGACACTGCAGATCAGCTTCATTTTCCCCTTCACCCCGCCCTTGAGGAACAGCCCTGGATTGGTCTGGGTTTGGAGTGGATATGGAGTAATTAGTAGCAGCCTGTCTGCAATGCTGTGAGATCATCTCTTTTCTGGCAGTGGGACCGTGTGTATGGGGATCTCGTCAGACCAGTCAGGGCAAACTGCCTTTCTCTTCTTTCCCTCCCTCCTACTCTCTCCCTCCCTTCCTCCCTCCTTCTCTCCCTCCTTCTCTCACTCCCGCTGTCTTTCTCTGTCCTATTCATGCCTTTTTAATGAGAACTTTGACTGAGGATTTGTTCTCAGCCTCTCAATTCATTCTGTTGTTTCCTTCAAGTACTTCTTGCTCTCTTTATCTCTCTCTCTCTCTCTCTCTCCCTCTCTTTCTCTCTCTGTGTGTCTCTCTCTCTCTCCCAGCCTCCACATACTTAACACAATTTTGACTTGACTGAGGCTGTACCTCCTGCTGTGGTCTGTTCTCTCCCAGTGAAATGTCTGTGAAAGCTACATTGCTCATGCAGCTGAACCTGTTTTTGGAAGCTTTTCCCACCATAGAACTGCCAAAAGAAGGTGTAGTCACGTACATCAAAAACCTGTCTGCACAGTCTGGAGGTGTCGGTGAAATTTTGCTTTATCCTTTGGAATGAAGACATTGACTTTTTCAAAAAGTCAAATGACATTTTTGAAGCATACGCAAGAGTTGTCCAGTCCTCACAGTGCAGTGAGACAAACTAAAGCGATTCTTCATTTTGTTTTTTTGCTTTTGTTTTTTTTTTAACGTATGCCTTTTATTGCGGTGTTTTGATACTCTTTAATCTCTATTATTAGAGAAGGATGTGATGGTTTTAGATCAACAGCGAGGTTTTTAGGTTTAACAAGTGCTTGCAATGCCTACGATTCGTTAGGCTGCGGTGCAGCTCTGCACTTTGGTGAGCAGTAGTGTGTATGTGTGTGTGTGTGTGTGTGTGTGTGTGGAGTGTGTGTGTGTGTGTGTGTGTGTATGTGTGTGTATTTACAGTTTTTAGGTGAAATGCCAAGCCCTCATGCCACTCATCCTCTCTAGTAAAGTTCTTTCATTCTTTTGCGGTTGAATCGTTATGGTAACTGCCTCCACAACCAGAACAGTCCCCGTCGTTATTGTTATTAGTATTATTATTGTTTCTCTTTTTTTAAAAGCATCCAACAGTGCGTGCAAAGACCAGACACGAGTCTATGCCCCTGGTGCCTTTTCAGATGGTGCAGTCTCTGTTTATTTTATCTATGAACGTTTCACAGGCTGATACTTTGAGCTGACGCTTGCAGGACAGTCAAAGCACAGGAAACAGTATTAGAACTGAGTGCACTTCCTGTGCTTCAGTGTATGTCCTGCTCTTGTTGCTGCTGCTTTGAAATCATATGACTTGTCGTCATGTTTCGTGGAGGAAGTCTCCCCGGTAGCTATGACAGTTAGTTATAAACAAGCTATGATTCACAAAACAGAGACTAGATTGCATGAACTCTGCAGAACTGCTGTTTGTTTCATTTCCATAAGTTTTTTCTTTTTTTTTTTTTTTAATGCATGCAATACTTAGAAATGGGGGGAGGGTGTTACGTTTTACTTGGACAAGTGGTTGGTAAGTACAGATGTGACGCCAGAAGTCCATGCAATAAAGTCCTCAAGTAACAGATAAAGTGCTCACAGCATTCATTTTATTTTTATTTGATTTAATTAGTAACGTGTCAATGAACCCAGAATATACACAGGGCCAGTAGATCTTTTTGTGCATCTGGAATTGGCTCCAAAATACAAAGAGAACATCTTTACTGCATAAGCAACACACAATGGACAATATGCGGGAGTAATGCTGTCTTAATAACTCTCAGAGAGATTCCTTTGTGGTTTCCCTGAAGCCGTTAACTGTCTTTTTTGTAGCCTCTATAGTGACAGACTTGTCCATCTTACTGTTGTTTGGTGGGCTGCCAGTCTGTGTCTGTTTATTTACTCAACCCCCCTCTCCCCCCCTCTCTTTTTTCACCCTGTGTTTATTAAATGCACAAGCTGTGGGAGTGGTGAGGCTTTTGTGTGCTTTAGCATTTTTGACTACTTTCCTTTGCCTCAGACATCAGAGGAATTTGCCCTTAGACCCTCTTACCACTCCAACACCCCCCCCCCCCCCCCCACCGCCTCCACCACCACCACTGTTTGTTTGATTAAAAACATAACAGTTGCTTTAGTAAAATGAAGTTAAGGCATACAAATGTTCAACAAAGTGCATGACATCTTGATCAGTGCAATGGAAAGACCGTGGAGTTTTTAGAGTGGAAAATTCCACCATTTGTTGTTTTTCGTTTCTAAAGAATTGTCTTTTTTTTTTTCTAAAATAATAAAAAGTCCTAATCCTGATACAAACATGTGTAATTAGCAATGCAGTGACAGTAATGATCAGAAATAATTGGGGGGCGGGGGGGGGGGGTTAGTATTGGCATGAGTGACAGCAGTGTTGAAGTGTTGTGTTTGTGCTTGCTCTTTTTCAGCTGTGCAGTGTCTGGACAGCGTAAAGCCTTGTGTGAATAATGCTACCTGTGTCGTCGCCTCTGGGACCAACAAGGGAACCTGCAGGTAAGAACGGGACTCCCCCCCCCCCCCCCCCACAATGCATTTCTTACGTGTGCTTTATGATAATCGTTCGCACACTTTACCGTCTTGCATGTCTTAAGTGCTGTATATAAAGAGACTCAAAACGATGTTGTGACACCGTTTGACACCGCGGAAGACTGTGTCATTCAGTATATCATGTTTCTCAATGCTAAATTTGAGCTTAATGTAGGTTCAGGCGTATCCAGTCTCGCTTTGCGTTTAACGTCCCCGGGTGTTGTTAAGCGCACGTTAAAATGTGCCCAGCTGTTTCTGGAATTTTCTAGGCAAAACGCTTTTGGGATGGAGCAAACAGTATGCAAAGTAGATTTAAAATTGGCAGTTAATTCCTTTAACTATTTTAAGTTGAGAAAAGATTTAAATATCAAATTACAAGGCAGAGCTCTGTCTAGAGTTGGCACACGCTTTTCCTCGGTAACCATAGCGATATATCACCCGTCAGTGCGCAGCGTTTCCCTATGTCTATTTGAGTTGCACATAATATATCTCTTTGACAGTACACCCTCGCTTGTAATTACGTCGCAAACTGCAAAGAGTTCAGACTCTCCCAATCATATCCCCAAAATAAGCAGCTTGCCAGGAAACCTATCATGTTGCCTTTAATGGGTTGTGAAACACAGCAAGACTCTATTCCCAGCTTAGATGTTCCTGATTGCAGTGTCTGCCTGGAACCTGCTCCTCACCCTTGACCCAAGGTTAGGTACAGGTCACGAATAAGGTCACGCCGGCAGTTCTGCGGCGTGATTATCATAATCATTGATCCTCCGGAGAACAGGGCGGGGATTCATGCTGAAGCTTATCGTGTGGGATCTTCTGTAGCGTGATGGTCAGATAAACGCTGAGGTTCAGAGCTCTACTTTACTTTTCTTTTTTTTTTTTCTTTTTTTTTTCCATCACAGTCATCATGAAATCAAACCAAAACAATTTTATTTCGGTCTTCCCTAGACTAGACTGGATTGAACTAGCGGTCGCTTAAATAAGTGTTCGAAATGTGGTGGAAGATCTTTGTGTGTGTGTGTGTGTGTGTGTGTGTGTGTGTGTCAATGTGTGTGTGTGAAGTCTTTTTGTGTAGTCAGATGATGGAATGCCCAGACTCTCAGTTAGACTAGATTAAGCAAGCAGTCTGTGTGTGTCGTCACAGCTCCTCTCATACAGTGAAAAGACTCATTGTGAGAAAATCTCATTACGTGTTTATTAGACTTTCATCGTATTAAAGGCAAGTGGTGAAAAATAAACAGCGCCCTTCCCAGCACAAATGAAATCAGGACCCAGGCCTGGCCCTGAGGGTCATCCCATCAGTAATGATGTTTTCTGGGGTGCTGACAGATTGCCTCAAGCCTGGGGAAAAAGAGAAAAAAAAATGCACAAGTTGAAATGGCTGCCACAGTGTCCTTTTGAACTTCAAAATGGAGCTTTTCTCATGTGAAGGTGCGCACAGTGTGAGTTAGTAATACTTTCTGTGTAGGTGAGGTGAGAAGTGGAATCAACAAGCCTTTTTTGTCTGCCACAGAACACAACAGGAAGACTCGTGTGAGCAAGGTTGGCAAAGCAGGGTGTGTTTTAAGCCGTAGAACCGGTGGGACCGCAAGCCTCCAGCCAGGGTGTGCGACACAAGTGTGTGTCACCTGTGTATATGTGTGTGTGTCTGTGTCTGTGTAAGGTGTATGTGTCACACACTGTCCATATGTGATTTCTCAGCTGTGTTGCAAAATGCCTTTTTTTTTTTTTTGTTTAGAATTTACACAGAAGCATAGTTCTGAAATTTTAACAGATGTAGGTTCCAGACGTTAATACATCAGAAAGGTGGAATTTTGGTTCTCTTGGAACTGACATAATAAGAAAGTGATGTGGCAGATATGTGGTAGATTGTCCATAGACTGGCCATGTGTTGTCATGTTGAGGGCTTTCGAGAAGAGAAGTGAGACTTAAAACCTGAGCTCACAGTTATTCTCTGAACAGAGATGCTGGCCAAAAACCTTTTTTTTTCCCTCTCTCACTCAACAAAATCCCTTTGTCTTCTGCACTGCCACCGGTGCCAACTTATTAATTCCCTTCTTCTTATTTTCTTTTTCTTGCCCTTCTTTTGCGCTCCCTCTGCCCCCTTCTCCGGAAGAGAGAGTGGTGTGTATTGCCATTTGTTTGATCTGACAGGTAGAATTTGCCTGAGGGTATGGGGAGGAAGAGAGAGGGAGTAAAGTAAGGAGGACGTCTTTTAGCGGCGAAGAGCTCGTAATTTGAGAAGTGGCTCTGTTGTTGAGAGAAATGGAGGTTTTCTAGAGGGGGGGGGGGGCAGGTGAGGAGAAAGGAGAGAAATTACTCCGTCACTCCTTCATCTTACTGTCAGTCATCTGTCTCTCTCTGACAAGCTCCATACCTCATAATCTTTATCTCTCTCTCTCTCTATCTCTCCCTCTCGTGCCCCCCCCCCTCTCTCTCTCTTTCTCTTCTGACTTTACTTAAAGTCTTCACCACCTTCTGTCTCTGTGTTGCTGCTCTTGTTCATGTTCTTAAGCTATCTTTATGTCATTCCCTCTTATGCTTCATGCCTGTCACTCTTCACTCCCTCTCTGCTCTCCATGGATTACTCGCTCTCTGTCTCCCTGCTGCCTCTGCCTGGAGGCAGGGCTGATTTGATTTCTTATCCAAAGTCACAGTGTGTTGGCTTAAGGTGTAGCTTCTACCATCCAGAAACTCTAGTTGTAGACACACACACACACAAACACACGCACGCACACAACCAGAGGAAGAGAGTGAGACAGAAAGAAAGAGAGAGAGAGAGAGAGAGAGAGGCACAGTCGCGCCTTTTCCCCTAAAAACAGGTGCCTTCTCAGGTTCACGCAATCAAGCACAGTTCTGTCTTACATTACCCATCCTGCCATGGCTTATGCCAACGCTAAAGCTAAATCACTCCTACATGTGGAGAGAACCAGTTCAAGGCAGTGATTTACTTTCATGTTTGGTGCATACACCCCCCCCCCCAAACACACACACACACACACGTACACACACAGAGCACAGCTCCACTCATACCGTGCTTGTGTAGAGATAAGATGAGAGATAGTTAGTCATCTTTGCCAGCTCACCCAATAGGGACTTGTCAACAAGACCTCCTGATCAGAAGGGACTGCCCCCATATGAGGGCATACACACACACACACACGCACACACGCACACGAGTTGCGCCTGATAACCTTACAGAACAGTGGGGAATGTAGCAACCGAAGTCTAAACCCACGAGACACGGCTGTGACAAGTGGTACCGTGTGTGAGAAAGCCAGAGTGTTAATGAGAAGAGTGATCGGGCCCAGTCAGCTCTACAGTCACTCCTGAAACTTCAGCTGCGTGTGCCAGCCCTGTCCTCCCCACCCAGGCCTAACGCACCATCCTCACTCAGTCAGAAAAACACATCCGCTCTGAACGGCTGAATGACACAGAACGATACGTGACTGATATCTGAAAGAGAAGAGAAGAGAAGAGAAGAGAAGAGAAGAGAAGGACGTGAACGAAATGCATTTGGTGCGGTGAAAAAAAAAAAAAAGAAGAAGTTTTCCTTCAGCTCAGAGCCCTGTTTTCAGATCTGATGCCTAATGAGTATGTGCTTAGAACATAGGACGCAGTCCGACCACAGTGCGGCTTGCGACTCCACCCTCGTCCTCCTCCTTCTTCTCCCTTTTTTTTTTTCCTTCAATCCCTAGTTTTTGCTCATTTCATTCCTGCTTGTCTTTCCACAATCCCCCACTCCCCCACTATTAATTCCTTTCCTTTTACACCCATCCCCCTCTTTAGTTCTTTACCTCTCTCTCTCTTGCTCTCTCTCTGTCTCTTTTGCCACCCCCCCCCCCCCCCCTTTCCCTTTCCCACTTGACTCTGTTGTTTTTGCGGTCTTTTTCGTCTTGGATGAAAATTAGTAAAAACTAAAGTTGGGGTGGTGAAAGAGGGAGGTACAGACAGAACACGGTTCTAAAAATATTGCCAAGGTTTTGAAAAGAAGGGAATTAAGGGAGAAATGAAAGAGTTGGTTATTTTAAGAAGATTCTCTGTGCAAAAACGTTCTTCTCATAACAAGAGGCGCTTGTGAAGGGAGAGAGAGAAAAAAAAAAAAAAGCAGTTTAAAATGTCTCTCAAACGCTACACCCTTCACAAGAGGTTTCCGCACTGTTTGACTTTGGCATTGTTTTAAGAAGATTAGATATTGTGGATAGCTGCTCTCTGAAATGAATCAACACACTCTTGAGAACGCAGAAGCTGATACTGTAAAACCTCTCTCTCATTCTCTCTCTCTCTCTCTCTCTCTCTCTCCCCCTCCCTCTCCTTCTCCCTCTCTCTCTCCCTCCCTCTCTCTCTCTCTCCCCTTCTCCCTCTCCCTCTCTCCTTCTCTCTCCCTCTCTCTCTCTCTCTCTCTCTCTCTCGCTCTCCCTCTCTCTCTCTCTCTCTCTCCCTCTCTCTCCCTCTCTCGCTGTGTGTGTGTGCATTAGACTGGTTTGTGGTTGTTGGGGGCAGGGGTTCTTTTTGCCTGATGAGGTGTCCAGTACAAATAAAAACTATGGAGAACTGGTCCCCCTCTACCCCACCCACGCCTCTGTGGACAGAACATGGAGAGGTCAGTGATTCAGTACTAGAGGTAGAATACTACTCAGAGAGGTGGGAGAGAGAGAGGGGGAGAGAGAGAGAGAGAGAGAGAGAGAGAGAGAGAGAGAGGGAGGGAGGTGGGGACAGAGGGGAAGGAGGGGGGGTGGATCAGAGGAAGGGGGCGCTAATGTGAACCAGCTGTAGAAACCTGACACCTCAAAGGAGGAGGGCTGCAGGGAACAGCACAGCAAGAGGGAGAGAAAGAGAAAGAGAAAGAGGGAAAAAAAAAAAAAAAGAAAACACGTAGAGTCTAACAAAGAAACCTATAGATTAGTTTTGCTGCTGGTGTATCTTAGAATATAGTTAATGTTTATGCCGTAGTGTTCCTGTCAGGGATTATTTCTGTCTTTAAAAAGACAGTTCGGAGTGTGTGTGACTGAATATTTCTCTTCCCCGACAGCTGAATACTCCTCTACCCTTCAGACATACAAAGTTCTTGCTGAATCGCTGAAACGGCGTATACTGCCAGCTTTTAAAGTCAGTCCGAACACACCAAGGAAAGGGTGTGAAAGAGTATTAAGTTAAAGGTTAAGCGAAATTAAACGCTTTAGTTTCAGGGCCTTGCTTCAACCCCCCCCACCCCACCCCCAACCATCACCACCACCACCATGAAAAAAAAAAAAGAACTTTTACACAACTCACTTAAACTTATTTAAATTCAATCATACTTCACTTTCAGCATGTTAGACCTCCTCCTCTCCACTGTTCTCATACCTAAAACAAAACAAATATAAACACAGATTCTGAAAGGGTTTTTTTTTTTTTTCCTTTGAGGAATGCCTAGAGGCTCCGTGCCTGGTTCCATCGACAGCATGGAGAGGTGTTTGTGGTTCTTGGGGGTGTCAGTGCAGCTCTGATCTTGTGACTGGGAGGTCACTGTGTGTGTGTGTGTGTGTGTGTGTGTGTGTCGGCTGCTGAGGCTCACACACACACACACACACACACACACACACAGCGCTGGGGAAAGTCATATTCGTGTGGTGTGACCAATCTGAGACAGGGATTCTATGTCACAACGCAGTTTTACGCTCTGTCTCCCTCTGTTTTATGACCTTTGAAAGTGGGTGTGTTGGTATG